>NW_027515837.1:0-70315 GCF_048772815.1 Callospermophilus lateralis
GTTTGTGGTAGCTCCTTGAAACTTGACCAAATGAAGTAGTTCTAAAGTTCTATCTCTATGGTTTGTTTCCTCTTGAAGTACCCCATGCAGAGACTGGCGAAAACACTTTCGTTTGAAAGTGGTTGCCAAGCTTCCAAAAAACTACTAGTTTGCTGAAATCTCAGCAATCATTGTTTCACCAAAACTTGATGATACTTGGTGGTAATGATCAGTTCACTAAGCCGACTTCTCTGCCCAATTTTCACTCTTCTAGGTTGAAGCATTCGTTTCCAGTAACAGTTTGAATTTTTAGGTTTCACTCTGTTTTCTCCTAAATAGATAGCTGTGTTTGGAATTCTAAATCAAACACGGTTTGTGCTTGCTCCTTGAAACTTGACCAAATGAAGTAGTTCTAAGTTCTATCTCTATGGTTTGTTTCCTCTTGAAGTACCCCATGCAGAGACTAGCAAAAAAACACTTTCGTTTTGAAAGGGGTTGCCAAGCTTCCAAAAAACTACTAGTTTGCTGAAATCTCAGCAAACATTTTTAACCAAATCTTGATGATACTTGCTGGTAATGATCAGTTCACTAATCCCACTTGGCTGCCCAGTTTTTATTCTTCTAGTTTGAAGCATTCGTTTCCAGTAACAGTCTGAATTTTTGGTTTTACTCTATTTTCTTTTACATAGATAGCTGTGTTTGGAATTCTAAATAAAACACGGTTTGTGCAAGCTCCTTGAAACTTGGCCAAATTAATTAGTTCAAAGTTCTATCTCTATGGTTTGTTTCCTCTTGAAGTACCCCATGCAGAGACTGGCGAAAAAACACTTTCGTTTGAAAGGGGTTGACAAGCTTCCAAAAAACTACTAGTTTGCTGAAATCTCAGCAAACATTTTTTCACCAAATCTTGATGATACCTGGTGGTAATGATCAGGTCACTAAGCCCACTTGGCTGCCCAATTTTCACTCATCTGGGTTCAAGCGTTCGTTTCCAGGAACCGTCTGAATTTTTAGGTTTCACTCTGTTTTCTCCTACATAGATAGCTGTGTTTGGAATTCTAAATCAAACACGGTTTGTGCTAGCTCCTTGAAACTTGACCAAATTAAGTAGTTCTAAGTTCTATCTCTATGGTTTGTTTCCTCTTGAAGTACCCCATGCAGAGACTGGCGAAAAACACTTTCGTTTGAAAGGGGTTGCCAATCTTCCAAAAAACTACAAGTTTGCTGAAATGTCACCATCATTTTTTCACCAAATCTTGATGATACTTGGTGGTAATGATCAGTTCACTAAGCCCACTTGGGTGCCCAATTTTTATTCTTCTAGGTTGAAGCATTCGTTTCCAGTAACAGTTTGAATTTTTAGGTTTCACTCTGTATTCTCCTACATAGATAGCTGTGTTTGGAATTCTAAATCAAACACGGTTTGTGCTAGCTCCTTGAAACTCGACCAAATGAAGTAGTTCTAAGTTCTATCTCTATGGTTTGTTTCCTCTTGAAGTACCCCATGCAGAGACTGGCGAAAAACACTTTCGTTTGAAAGGGGTTGCCAAGCTTCCAAAAAAACAACTAGTTTGCTAAAATTTCAGCAAATATTTTTTCACCAAATCTTGATGATACTTGGTGGTAATGATCAGTTCACTAAGCCCACTTGGCTGCCCAATTTTCACTCTTCTAGGTTCAAGCGTTCGTTTCCAGTAACAGTTTGAATTTTTAGGTTTCACTCTGTTTTCTCCTACATAGATTGCTGTGTTTGGAATTCTAAATCAAACACGGTTTGTGCTAGCTCCTTGAAACTTGACCAAATGAAGTACTTCTAAGTTCAATCTCTATGGTTTGTTTCCTCTTGAAGTACCCCATGCAGAGACTGGCGAAAAACTCTTTTGTTTGAAAGGGGTTGCCAAGCTTCCAAAAAACTACTAGTTTGCTGAAATCTCAGCAAACATTTTTTCACCAAATCTTGATGATACTTGGTGGTACTGATCAGTTCACCAATCCCACTTGGCTGCCCAATTTTTATTCTTCTAGGTTGAAGCATTCGTTTCCAGTAACAGTTTGAATTTTTAGGTTTCACTCTGTTTTCTCCTACATAGATAGCTGTGTTTGGAATTCTAAATCAAACACGGTTTGTGCTAGCTCCTTGAAACTTGACCAAATGAAGTAGTTCCAAGTTCTATCTCTATGGTTTGTTTCCTCTTGAAGTACCAGATGCAGAGACTGGCGAAAAACACTTTCGTTTGAAATGGGTTGCCAAGCTTCCAAAAAACTACTAGTTTGCTGAAATCTCAGCAAATATTTTTTCACCAAATCTTGATGATACTTGGTGGTAATGATCAGTTCACTAAGCCCACTTGGCTGCCCAATTTTCACTCTTCTGAGTTCAAGCGTTCGTTTCCAGGAACAGTCTGAATTTTTAGGTTTCACTCTGTTATCTCCTACATAGATAGTTGTGTTTGGAATTCTAAATCAAATACGGTTTGTGCTAGCTCCTTGAAACTTGACCAAATGAATTAATTCTAAGTTTTATCTCTATGGTTTGTTTCCTCTTGAAGTACCCCATGCAGAGACTGGCGAAAAACACTTTCGTTTGAAAGGGGTTGCCAAGCTTCCAAAAAACTACTAGTTTGCTGTAATCTCAGCAAACATTTTTTTCGAAATCTTGATGATACTTGGTGGTAATGATCAGTTCACTAAGCCCACTTGGGTGCCCAATTTTTATTCTTCTAGGTTGAAGCATTCGTTTCCAGTAACAGTTTGAATTTTTAGGTTTCACTCTGTTTTCTCCTACATAGATAGCTGTGTTTGGAATTCTAAATCAATCACGGTTTGTGGTAGCTCCTTGAAACTTGACCAAATGAAAGTAGTTCTAAGTTCTATCTCTATGGTTTGTTTCCTCTTGAAGTACCCCATGCAGAGACTGGCAAAAAACACTTTCGTTTGAAAGTGGTTGCCAAGCTTCCAAAAAACTACTAGTTTGCTGAAATCTCAGCAATCATTGTTTCACCAAAACTTGATGATACTTGGTGGTAATGATCAGTTCACTAAGCCGACTTCTCTGCCCATTTTTCAGTCTTCTAGGTTGAAGCATTCGTTTCCAGTAACAGTTTGAATTTTTAGGTTTCACTCTGTTTTCTCCTACATAGATAGCTGTGTTTGGAATTCTAAATCAAACACGGTTTGTGCTAGCTCCTTGAAACTTAACCAAATGAATTAGTTCAAAGTTCCATCTCTATGGTTTGTTTCCTCTTGAAGTACCCCATGCAGAGACTGGCGAAAAACACTTTCGTTTGAAAGGGGTTGCCAAGCTTCCAAAAACTACTAGTTTGCTGAAATCTCAGCAAACATTTTTTCACCAAATCTTGATGATACTTGGTGGTACTGATCAGTTCACTAATCCCACTTGGCTGCCCAATTTTTATTCTTCTAGGTTGAAGCATTCGTTTCCAGTAACAGTTTGAATTTTTAGGTTTCACTCTGTTTTCTCCTACATAGATAGCTGTGTTTGAAATTCTAAATCAAACACGGTTTGTGCTAGCTCCTTGAAACTTGACCAAATGAATTAGTTCAAAGTTCCATCTCTATGGTTTGTTTCCTCTTGAAGTACCCCATGCAGAGACTGGCGAAAAACACTTTTGTTTGAAAGGGGTTGCCAAGCTTCCAAAAAACTACTAGTTTGCTGAAATCTCAGCAAACATTTTTTCACCAAATCTTGATGATACTTGGTGGTACTGATCAGTTCACTAATCCCACTTGGCTGCCCAATTTTTATTCTTCTAGGTTGAAGCATTCGTTTCCAGTAACAGTTTGAATTTTTAGGTTCACTCTGTTTTCTCCTACATAGATAGCTGTGTTTGAAATTCTAAATCAAACACGGTTTGTGCTAGCTCCTTAAAACTTGACCAAATGAAGTAGTTCCAAGTTCTATCTCTATGGTTTGTTTCCTCTTGAAGTACCAGATGCAGAGACTGGCGAAAAACACTTTCGTTTGAAAGGGGTTGCCAAGCTTCCAAAAAACTACTAGTTTGCTGAAATCTCAGCAAACATTTTTTTCGAAATCTTGATGATACTTGGTGGTAATGATCAGTTCACTAAGCCCACTTGGCTGCCCAATTTTTATTCTTCTAGGTTGAAGCATTCGTTTCCAGTAACAATTTGAAATTTTAGGTTTCACTCTGTTTTCTCCTACATAGATAGCTGTGTTTGGAATTCTAAATCAATCACGGTTTGTGGTAGCTCCTTGAAACTTGACCAAATGAAGTAGTTCTAAGTTCTATCTCTATGGTTTGTTTCCTCTTGAAGTACCCCATGCAGAGACTGGCGAAAAACACTTTCGTTTGAAAGTGGTTGCCAAGCTTCCAAAAACTACTAGTTTGCTGAAATCTCAGCAATCATTGTTTCACCAAAACTTGATGATACTTGGTGGTAATGATCAGTTCACTAAGCCGACTTCTCTGCCCAATTTTCACTCTTCTAGGTTGAAGCATTCGTTTCCAGTAACAGTTTGAATTTTTAGGTTTCACTCTGTTTTCTCCTAAATAGATAGCTGTGTTTGGAATTCTAAATCAAACACGGTTTGTGCTTGCTCCTTGAAACTTGACCAAATGAAGTAGTTCTAAGTTCTATCTCTTTGGTTTGTTTTCTCTTGAATTACCCGATGCAGAGACTAGCAAAAAACACTTTCGTTTGAAAGGGGTTGCCAAGCTTCCAAAAAACTACTAGTTTGCTGAAATCTCAGCAAACATTTTTTAACCAAATCTTGATGATACTTGCTGGTAATGATCAGTTCACTAATCCCACTTGGCTGCCCAGTTTTTATTCTTCTAGTTTGAAGCATTCGTTTCCAGTAACAGTCTGAATTTTTGGTTTTACTCTATTTTCTTTTACATAGATAGCTGTGTTTGGAATTCTAAATAAAACACGGTTTGTGCAAGCTCCTTGAAACTTGGCCAAATGAATTAGTTCAAAGTTCTGTCTCTATGGTTTGTTTCCTCTTGAAGTACCCCATGAAGAGACTGGCGAAAAACACTTTCGTTTGAAAGGGGTTGACAAGCTTCCAAAAAACTACTAGTTTGCTGAAATCTCAGCAAACATTTTTTCACCAAATCTTGATGATACTTGGTGGTAATGATCAGGTCACTAAGCCCACTTGGCTGCCCAATTTTCACTCTTCTGGGTTCAAGCGTTCGTTTCCAGGAACCGTCTGAATTTTTAGGTTTCACTCTGTTTTCTCCTACATAGATAGCTGTGTTTGGAATTCTAAATCAAACACGGTTTGTGCTAGCTCCTTGAAACTTGACCAAATTAAGTAGTTCTAAGTTCTATCTCTATGGTTTGTTTCCTCTTGAAGTACCCCATGCAGAGACTGGCGAAAAACACTTTCGTTTGAAAGGGGTTGCCAATCTTCCAAAAAACTACTAGTTTGCTGAAATCTCACCATCATTTTTTCACCAAATCTTGATGATACTTGGTGGTAAATGATCAGTTCACTAAGCATACTTGGGTGCCCAATCTTTATTCTTCTAGGTTGAAGCATTCGTTTCCAGTAACAGTTTGAATTTTTAGGTTTCACTCTGTTTTCTCCTACATAGATAGCTGTGTTTGGAATTCTAAATCAAACACGGTTTGTGCTAGCTCCTTGAAACTCGACCAAATGAAGTAGTTCTAAGTTCTATCTCTATGGTTTGTTTCCTCTTGAAGTACCCCATGCAGAGACTGGCGAAAAACACTTTCGTTTGAAAGGGGTTGCCAAGCTTCCAAAAAAACAACTAGTTTGCTAAAATTTCAGCAAACATTTTTTCACCAAATCTTGATGATACTTGGTGGTAATGATCAGTTCACTAAGCCCACTTGGCTGCCCAATTTTCACTCTTCTAGGTTCAAGCGTTCGTTTCCAGTAACAGTTTGAATTTTTAGGTTTCACTCTGTTTTCTCCTACATAGATAGCTGTGTTTGGAATTCTAAATCAAACACTGTTTGTGCTAGCTCCTTGAAACTTGACCAAATGAAGTACTTCTAAGTTCTATCTCTATGGTTTGTTTCCTCTTGAAGTACCCCATGCAGAGACTGGCGAAAAACTCTTTTGTTTGAAAGGGGTTGCCAAGCTTCCAAAAAACTACTAGTTTGCTGAAATCTCAGCAAACATTTTTTCACCAAATCTTGATGATACTTGGTGGTACTGATCAGTTCACCAATCCCACTTGGCTGCCCAATTTTTATTCTTCTAGGTTGAAGCATTCGTTTCCAGTAACAGTTTGAATTTTTAGGTTTCACTCTGTTTTCTCCTACATAGATAGCTGTGTTTGGAATTCTAAATCAAACACGGTTTGTGCTAGCTCCTTGAAACTTGACCAAATGAAGTAGTTCCAAGTTCTATCTCTATGGTTTGTTTCCTCTTGAAGTACCAGATGCAGAGACTGGGGAAAAACACTTTCGTTTGAAAGGGGTTGCCAAGCTTCCAAAAAACTACTAGTTTGCTGAAATCTCAGCAAATATTTTTTCACCAAATCTTGATGATACTTGGTGGTAATGATCAGTTCACTAAGCCCACTTGGCTGCCCAATTTTCACTCTTCTGAGTTCAAGCGTTCGTTTCCAGGAACAGTCTGAATTTTTAGGTTTCACTCTGTTATCTCCTACATAGATAGTTGTGTTTGGAATTCTAAATCAAATACGGTTTGTGCTAGCTCCTTGAAACTTGACCAAATGAATTAATTCTAAGTTTTATCTCTATGGTTTGTTTCCTCTTGAAGTACCCCATGCAGAGACTGGCGAAAAACACTTTCGTTTGAAAGGGGTTGCCAAGCTTCCAAAAAACTACTAGTTTGCTGAAATCTCAGCAAACATTTTTTTCGAAATCTTGATGATACTTGGTGGTAATGATCAGTTCACTAAGCCCACTTGGCTGCCCAATTTTTATTCTTCTAGGTTGAAGCATTCGTTTCCAGTAACAGTTTGAATTTTTAGGTTTCACTCTGTTTTCTCCTACATAGATAGCTGTGTTTGGAATTCTAAATCAATCACGGTTTGTGCTAGCTCCTTGAAACTTGACCAAATGAAGTAGTTGTAAGTTCTATCTCTATGGTTTGTTTCCTCTTGAAGTACCCCATGCAGAGACTGGCGAAAAACACTTTCGTTTGAAAGGGGTTGCCAATCTTCCAAAAAACTACTAGTTTGCTGAAATCTCACCATCATTTTTTCACCAAATCTTGATGATACTTGGTGGTAATGATCAGTTCACTAAGCCCACTTGGGTGCCCCATTTTTATTCTTCTAGGTTGAAGCATTCGTTTCCAGTAACAGTTTGAATTTTTAGGTTTCACTCTGTTTTCTCCTACATAGATAGCTGTGTTTGGAATTCTAAATCAAACACGGTTTGTGCTAGCTCCTTGAAACTCGACCAAATGAAGTAGTTCTAAGTTCTATCTCTATGGTTTGTTTCCTCTTGAAGTACCCCATGCAGAGACTGGCGAAAAACACTTTCGTTTGAAAGGGGTTGCCAAGCTTCCAAAAAAACAACTAGTTTGCTAAAATCTCAGCAAACATTTTTTCACCAAATCTTGATGATACTTGGTGGTAATGATCAGTTCACTAAGCCCACTTGGCTGCCCAATTTTCACTCTTCTAGGTTCAAGCGTTCGTTTCCAGTAACAGTTTGAATTTTTAGGTTTCACTCTGTTTTCTCCTACATAGATAGCTGTGTTTGGAATTCTAAAACAAACACGGTTTGTGCTAGCTCCTTGAAACTTGACCAAATGAAGTACTTCTAAGTTCTATCTCTATGGTTTTTTTCCTCTTGAAGTACCCCATGCAGAGACTGGCTAAAAACTCTTTTGTTTGAAAGGGGTTGCCAAGCTTCCAAAAAACTACTAGTTTGCTGAAATCTCAGCAAACATTTTTTCACCAAATCTTGATGATACTTGGTGGTACTGATCAGTTCACTAATCCCACTTGGCTGCCCAATTTTTATTCTTCTAGGTTGAAGCATTCGTTTCCAGTAACAGTTTGAATTTTTAGGTTTCACTCTGTTTTCTCCTACATAGATAGCTGTGTTTGGAATTCTAAATCAAACACGGTTTGTGCTAGCTCCTTGAAACTTGACCAAATGAAGTAGTTCTAAGTTCCATCTCTATGGTTTGTTTCCTCTTGAAGTAACCCATGCAGAGACTGGCGAAAAACACTTTCGTTTGAAAGGGGTTGCCAAGCTTCCAAAAAACTACTAGTTTCCTGAAATCTCAGCAAACATTTTTTCACCAAACCTTGATGATACTTGGTGGTAATGATCAGTTCACTAATCCCACTTGGCTGCCCAATTTTTATTCTTCTAGGTTGAAGCATTCGTTTCCAGTAACAGTTTGAATTTTTAGGTTTCACTCTGTTTTCTCCTACATAGATAGCTATGTTTGGAATTCTAAATCAAACACGGTTTGTGCTAGCTCCTTGAAACTTGACCAAATGAAGTAGTTCTAAGTTCTATCTCTATGGTTTGTTTCCTCTTGAAGTACCCCATGCAGAGACTGGCGAAAAACACTTTCGTTTAAAGGGGTTGCCAAGCTTCCAAAAAACTACTAGTTTGCTGAAATCTCAGCAAACATTTTTTCACCAAATCTTGATGATACTTGGTGGTAATGATCAGTTCACTAAGCCCACTTGGCTGCCCAATTTTCACTCTTCGAGGTTCAAGCGTTCGTTTCCAGGAACAGTTTGAATTTTTAGGTTTCACTCTGTTTTCTCCTACATAGATAGCTGTGTTTGGAATTCTAAAACAAACACGGTTTGTGCTAGCTCCTTGAAACTTGACCAAATGAAGTACTTCTAAGTTCTATCTCTATGGTTTTTTTCCTCTTGAAGTACCCCATGCAGAGACTGGCGAAAAACTCTTTTGTTTGAAAGGGGTTGCCAAGCTTCCAAAAAACTACTAGTTTGCTGAAATCTCAGCAAACATTTTTTCACCAAATCTTGATGATACTTGGTGGTACTGATCAGTTCACTAATCCCACTTGGCTGCCCAATTTTTATTCTTCTAGGTTGAAGCATTCGTTTCCAGTAACAGTTTGAATTTTTAGGTTTCACTCTGTTTTCTCCTACATAGATAGCTGTGTTTGGAATTCTAAATCAAACACGGTTTGTGCTAGCTCCTTGAAACTTGACCAAATGAAGTAGTTCTAAGTTCCATCTCTATGGTTTGTTTCCTCTTGAAGTAACCCATGCAGAGACTGGCGAAAAACACTTTCGTTTGAAAGGGGTTGCCAAGCTTCCAAAAAACTACTAGTTTCCTGAAATCTCAGCAAACATTTTTTCACCAAACCTTGATGATACTTGGTGGTAATGATCAGTTCACTAATCCCACTTGGCTGCCCAATTTTTATTCTTCTAGGTTGAAGCATTCGTTTCCAGTAACAGTTTGAATTTTTAGGTTTCACTCTGTTTTCTCCTACATAGATAGCTATGTTTGGAATTCTAAATCAAACACGGTTTGTGCTAGCTCCTTGAAACTTGACCAAATGAAGTAGTTCTAAGTTCTATCTCTATGGTTTGTTTCCTCTTGAAGTACCCCATGCAGAGACTGGCGAAAAACACTTTCGTTTAAAGGGGTTGCCAAGCTTCCAAAAAACTACTAGTTTGCTGAAATCTCAGCAAACATTTTTTCACCATCTTGATGATACTTGGTGGTAATGATCAGTTCACTAAGCCCACTTGGCTGCCCAATTTTCACTCTTCGAGGTTCAAGCGTTCGTTTCCAGGAACAGTTTGAATTTTTAGGTTTCACTCTGTTTTCTCCTACATAGATAGCTATGTTTGGAATTCTAAATCAAACACGGTTTGTGCTAGCTCCTTGAAACTTGACCAAACGAAGTAGTTCTAAGTTCTATCTCTATGGTTTGTTTCCTCTTGAAGTACCCCATGCAGAGACTGGCGAAAAACACTTTCATTTGAAAGGGGTTGCCAAGCTTCCAAAAAACTACTAGTTTGCTGAAATCTCAGCAAACCTTTTTTCACCAAATCTTGATGATACTTGGTGATAATGATAAGTTCACTAATCCCACTTGACTGCCCAATTTTTATTCTTCTAGGATGAAGCATTCGTTTCCAGGAACAGTTTGAAATTTTAGGTTTCACTCTGTTTTCTTCTACATAGATAGCTATGTTTGGAATTCTAAATCAAACACGATTTGTGCTAGCTCCTTGAAACTTGACCAAACGAAGTAGTTCTAAGTTCTATCTCTATGGTTTGTTTCCTCTTGAAGTACCCCATGCAGAGACTGGCGAAAAACACTTTCCTTTGAAAGGGGTTGCCAAGCTTCCAAAAAACTACTAGTTTGCTGAAATCTCAGCAAACATTTTTTCACCAAACCTTGATGATACTTGGTGGTAATGATCAGTTCACTAATCCGACTTGGCTGCCCAATTTTTATTCTTCTAGGTTGAAGCATCTTTTCCAGTAACAGTCTGAATTTTTAGGTTTCACTCTGTTTTCTCCTACATAGATAGCTGTGTTTGGAATTCTAAATCAAACACGGTTTGTGCTAGCTCCTTGAAACTTGACCAAATGAAGTAGTTCTAAGTTCTATCTCTATGGTTTGTTTCCTCTTGAAGTACCCCATGCAGAGACTGGCGAAAAATACTTTCATTTGAAAGGGGTTGCCACGCTTCCAAAAAACTACTAGTTTGCTGAAATCTCAGCAAACTTTTTTTACCAAATCTTAATGATACTTGGTGGTAATTATCAGTTCACCAAGCCCACTTGGCTGCCCAATTTTCACTCTTCGAGGTTCAAGCGTTCGTTTCCAGGAACAGTTTGAATTTTTAGGTTTCACTCTGTTTTCTCCTACATAGATAGCTATGTTTGGAATTCTAAATCAAACACGGTTTGTGCTAGCTCCATGAAACTTGACCAAACGAAGTAGTTCTAAGTTCTCTCTCTATGGTTTGTTTCCTCTTGAAGAACCCCATGCAGAGACTGGCGAAAAACACTTTCGTTTGAAAGGGGTACAAGCTCCGAAAAAAACTACTATTTTGGTGAAATCTCAGCAAATATTTTTTCAGCAAATCTTGATGATACTTGTTGGTAATGATCAGTTCACTAATCACACTTGTCTGCCCAATTTTCATTCTTCTAGGTTGAAGCATTCGTTTCCAGTAACAGTTTGAATTTTTAGGTTTCACTCTATTTTCTCCTATATAGATAGCTGTGTTTGGAATTCTAAATCAAACACGGTTTGTGCTAGCTCCTTGAAACTTGACCAAATGAAGTAGTTCTAAGTTCTATCTCTATGGATTGTTTCCTCTTGAAGTACCCCATGCAGAGCCTGGCGAAAAACACTTTCGTTTGAAAGGGGTTGCCACGCTTCCAAAAAACTACTAGTTTGCTGAAATCTCAGCAAACATTTTTTCACCAAATCTTGATGATACTTGGTGGTAATGATCAGTTCACTAAGCCCACTTGGCTGCCCAATTTTCACTCTTCTAGGTTCAAGCGTTCGTTTCCAGTAACACTTTGAATTTTTAGGTTTCACTCTGTTTTCTCCTACATAGATAGCTGTGTTTGGAATTCTAAATCAAACACGGTTTGTGCTAGCTCCTTGAAACTTGACCAAATGAAGTAGTTCTAAGTTCTATCTCTATGGTTTGTTTCCTCTTGAAGTACCCCATGCAGAGACTTTCGAAAAACACTTTCGTTTGAAAGGGGTTGCCAAGCTTCCAAAAAACTACTAGTTTGCTGAAATCTCAGCAAACATTTTTTCACCAAATCTTGATGATACTTGGTGGTAATGATCAGTTCACTAATCCCACTTGGCTGCCCAATTTTTAAACTTCTATGTTGAAGCATTCGTTTCCAGTAACAGTTTGAATTTTTAGGTTTCACTCTGTTTTCTCCTACATAGATAGCTGTGTTTTGAATTCTAAATCAAACACGGTTTGTGCTAGCTCCTTGAAACTTGAACAATGAAGTAGTTCTAAGTTCTATCTCTATGGTTTGTTTCCTCTTGAAGTACCCCATGCAGAGACTGGCAAAAAACACTTTCGTTTGAAATGGGTTGCCAAGCTTCCAAAAAACTACTAGTTTGCTGAAATCTCAGCAAACATTTTTTCACCAAATCTTGATGATACTTGGTGGTAATGATCAGTTCACTAAGCCCATTTGGCTGCCCAATTTTCACTCTTCTGGGTTCAAGCGTTCGTTTCCAGGAACAGTCTGAATTTTTAGGTTTCACTCTGTTTTCTCCTACATAGATACCTGTGTTTGGAATTCTAAATCAAACACGGTTTGTGCTAGCTCCTTGAAACTTGACCAAATGAAGTAGTTCTAAGTTCTATCTCTATGGATTGTTTCCTCTTGGAGTACCCCAGGCCGAGACTGGCGAAAAACACTTTCGTTTGAAAGGGGATGCGAAGCTTCCAAAAAACTACTAGTTGGCTGAAATCTCGGCAAACATTTTTTCACCAAATCTTGATGATACTTGGTGGTAATGATCAGTTAACTAAGCGCACTTGGCTGCCCAATTTTTATTCTTCTAGGTTGAAGCATTTGTTTAGAGTAACAGTTTGAATTTTTAGGTTTCACTCTGTTTTCTCATACATAGATAGCTGTGTTTGGAATTCTAAATCAAACACGGTTTGTGCTAGCTCCTTGAAACTTGACCAAATGAAGTAGTTCTAAGTTCTTTCTCTATGGTTTGTTTCCTCTTGAAGTACCCCATGCAGAGACTGGCGAAAAACACTTTCATTTGAAAGGGGTTGCCAAGCTTCCAAAAAACTACTACTTTGCTGAAATCTCAGCAAATATTTTTTCACCAAATCTTGATGATACTTGGTGGTAATGATCAGTTCACTAAGCCCACTTGGCTGCCCAATTTTCACTCTTCTGGGTTCAAGCATTCGTTTCCAGGAACTGTCTGAATTTTTAGTTTTCACTCTGTTTTCTCCTACATAGATAGCTGTGTTTGGAATACTAAATCAAACACGGTTTGTGCTAGCTCTTTGAAACTTGACCAAATGAAGTACTTCTAAGTTCTATCTCTATGGTTTGTTTCCTCTTGAAGTACCCCATGCAGAGACTGGCAAAAAACACTTTCGTTTGAAAGGGGTTGCCAAGCTTCCAAAAAACTACTAGTTTGCTGAAATCTCAGCAAACATTTTTTCACCAAATCTTGATGATACTTGGTGGTAATGATCAGTTCACTAAGCCCACTTGGCTGCCCAATTTTCACTCTTCTAGGTTCAAGCGTTCGTTTCCAGTAACAGTTTGAATTTTTAGGTTTCACTCTGTTTTCTCCTACATAGATAGTTGTGTTTGGAATTCTAAATCTAATACGGTTTGTGCTAGCTCCTTGAAACTTGACCAAATGAATTAATTCTAAGTTCTATCTCTATGGTTTGTTTCCTCTTGAAGTACCCCATGCAGAGACTGGCGAAAAACACTTTCGTTTGAAAGGGGTTGCCAAGCTTCCAAAAAACTACTAGTTTGCTGAAATGTCAGCAAACATTGTTTCACCAAATCTTGATGATACTTGGTGGTAATGATCAGTTAACTAAGCCCACTTGGCTGCCCAATTTTTATTCTTCTAGGTTCAAGCATTTGTTTCCAGTAACAGTTTGAATTTTTAGGTTTCACTCTGTTTTCTCCTACATAGGTAGCTGTGTTTGGAATTCTAAATCAAACACGGTTTCTGCTAGCTCCTTGAAACTTCACCAAATGAAGTAGTTCTAAGTTCCATCTCTATGGTTTGTTTCCTCTTGAAGTACCCCATGCAGAGACTGGTGAAAAACACTTTCGTTTGAAAGGGGTACAAGCTCCGAAAAAAACTACTAGTTTCTGTGAAATCTCAGCAAATATTTTTTCACCAAATAGTGATGATACTTGGTGGTAATGATCAGTTCAAAAATCCCACTTGGCTGCTCAATTTTTATTCTTCTAGGTTGAAGCATTCGTTTCCAGTAACTGTTTGAATTTTTAGGTTTCACTCTATTTTCTCCTATATAGATAGCTGTCTTTGGAATTCTAAATCAAACACGGTTTGTGCTAGCTCCTTGAAACTTGACCAAATGAAGTAGTTCTAAGTTCTATCTCTATGGTTTGTTTCCTCTTGAAGTACCCCATGCAGAGACTGGCGAAAAACACTTTCGTTTGAAAGGGGTTGCCAAGCTTCCAAAAAACTACTAGTTTGCTGAAATCTCAGCAAACATTTTTTCACCAAATCTTGATGATACTTGGTGGTAATGATCAGTTCACTAAGCCCACTTGGCTGCCCAATTTTCACTCTTCTAGGTTCAAGCGTTCGTTTCCAGTAACAGTTTGAATTTTTAGGTTTCACTCTGTTTTCTTCTACATAGATAGCTGTGTTTGGAATTCTAAATCAAACTCGGTTTGTGCTAGCTCCTTGAAACTTGACCAAATGAATTAGTTCTAAGTTCCATCTCTATGGTTTTTTTCCTCTTGAAGTACCCCATGCAGAGACTGGCGAAAAACACTTCTGTTTGAAAGGGGTTGCCAAGCTTCCAAAAAACTACTAGTTTGCTGAAATCTCAGCAAACATTTTTTCACCAAATCTTGATGATACTTGGTGGTAATGATCAGTTCACTAAGCCCACTTGGCTGCCCAATTTTCACTCTTGTAGGTTCAAGCGTTCGTTTCCAGTAACAGTTTGAATTTTTAGTTTTCACTCTGTTTTCTCCTACATATGTAGCTGTGTTTGGAATTCTAAATCAAACACGGTTTCTGCTAGCTCCTTGAAACTTGACCAAATGAAGTAGTTCTAAGTTAAATCTCTATGGTTTGTTTCCTCTTGAAGTACCCCATGCAGAGACTGGCGAAAAACACTTTCGTTTGAAAGGGGTTGTCAAGCTTCCAAAAAAACTACTAGTTTGCTGAAATCTCAGCAAACATTTTTTCACCAAATCTTGATGATACTTGGTGGTAATGATCAGTTCACTAAGCCCACTTGGCTGCCCAATTTTCACTCTTAGAGGTTCAAGCGTTCGTTTCCAGTAACAGTTTGAATTTTTAGGTTTCACTCTGTTTTCTTCTACATAGATAGCTGTGTTTGGAATTCTAAATTCATCACGGTTTGTGCTAGCTCCTTGAAACTTGACCAAATGAATTAGTTCTAAGTTCCATCTCTATGGTTTGTTTCCTCTTGAAGTACCCCATGCAGAGACTGGCGAAAAACACTTTCGTTTGAAAGGGGTTGCCAAGCTTCCAAAAAACTACTAGTTTCCTGAATACTCAGCAAACATGTTTTCACCAAATCTTGATGATACTTGGTGGTAATGATCAGTTCACTAAGCCCACTTGGCTGCCCAATTTTCACTCTTCTAGGTTCAAGCGTTCGTTTCCAGTAACAGTTTGAATTTTTAGGTTTCACTCTGTTTTCTTCTACATAGATAGCTCTGTTTGGAATTCTAAATAAAACACGGTTTGTGCTAGCTCCTTGAAACTTGACCAAATGAAGTAGTTCTAAGTTCTATCTCTATGGTTTGTTTCCTCTTGAAGTACCCCATGCAGAGACTGGCGAAAACTCTTTCGTTTGAAAGGGGTTGCCAAGCTTCCAATAAACTACAAGTTTGCTGAAATCTCAGCAAACATTTTTTCACCAAATCTTGATGATACTTGGTGGTAAAGATCAGATCACTAAGCCCACTTGGCTGCCCAATTTTTATTCTTCTAGGTTGAAGCATTCATTTCCAGTAACAGTTTGAATTTTTAGGTTTCACTCTGTTTTCTCCTACATAGATAGCTGTGTTTGGAATTCTAAATCAATCACGGTTTGTGCTAGCTCCTTGAAACTTGACCAAATGAAGTAGTTCTAAGTTCTATCTCTATGGTTTGTTTCCTCTTGAAGTACCCAATGCAGAGACTGGCGAAAAACACTTTCGTTTGAAAGGGGTTGCCAAGCTTCCAAAAAACTACTAGTTTGCTGAAATCTCAGCAAACATTGTTTCACCAAATCTTGATGATACTTGGTGGTAATGATCAGTTCACTAAGCCCACTTGGCTGCCCAATTTTCACTCATCTAGGTTCAAGCGTTCGTTTCCAGTAACACTTTGAATTTTTAGGTTTCACTCTGTTTTCTCCTACATAGATAGCTGTGTTTGGATCCTAAA
This sequence comes from Callospermophilus lateralis, assembly GCF_048772815.1. NCBI lineage: Eukaryota > Metazoa > Chordata > Mammalia > Rodentia > Sciuridae > Callospermophilus > Callospermophilus lateralis. The sequence continues at coordinate 16,079 of NW_027515837.1, forward strand.
TCAAACACGGTTTGTGCTAGCTCCTTGAAACTTGACCAAATGAAGTAGTTCTAAGTTCTATCTCTATGGTTTGTTACCTCTTGAAGTACCCCATGTAGAGACTGGCGAAAAACACTTTCGTTTTAAAGGGGTTGTCAAGCTTCCAAAAAACTACTAGTTTGCTGAAATCTCAGCAAACATTTTTTCACCAAATCTTGATGATACTTGGTGGTAATGATCAGTTCACTAATCCCACTAAGCTGCCCAGTTTTTATTCTTCTAGTTTGAAGCATTCGTTTCCAGTAACAGTCTGAATCTTTAGGTTTCACTCTGTTTTCTTTTACATAAATAGCTGTGTTTGGAATTCGAAATCAAACACGGTTTGTGCTAGCTCCTTGAAACTTGACCAAATGAATTAGTTCAAAGTTCCATCTCTATGGTTTGTTTCCTCTTGAAGTACCCCATGCAGAGACTGGCGAAAAACACTTTCGTTGAAAGGGGTTGCCAAGCTTCCAAAAACTACTAGTTTGCTGAAATCTCAGCAAACATTTTTTCACCAAATCTTGATGATACTTGGTGGTACTGATCAGTTCACTAATCCCACTTGGCTGCCCAATTTTATTCTTCTAGGTTGAAGCATTCGTTTCCAGTAACAGTTTGAATTTTTAGGTTTCACTCTGTTTTCTCCTACATAGATAGCTGTGTTTGGAATTTCTAAATCAAACACGGTTTGTGCTAGCTCCTTAAAACTTGACCAAATGAAGTAGTTCCAAGTTCTATCTCTATGGTTTGTTTCCTCCTGAAGTACCAGATGCAGAGACTGGCGAAAAACACTTTCGTTTGAAAGGGGTTGCCAAGCTTCCAAAAAACTACTAGTTTGCTGAAATCTCAGCAAATATTTTTTCACCAAATCTTGATGATACTTGGTGGTAATGATCAGTTCACTAAGCCCACTTGGCTGCCCAATTTTCACTCTTCTGAGTTCAAGCGTTCGTTTCCAGGAACAGTCTGAATTTTTAGGTTTCACTCTGTTATCTCCTACATAGATAGTTGTGTTTGGAATTCTAAATCAAATACGGTTTGTGCTAGCTCCTTGAAACTTGACCAAATGAATTAATTCTAAGTTTTATCTCTATGGTTTGTTTCCTCTTGAAGTACCCCATGCAGAGACTGGCGAAAAACACTTTCGTTTGAAAGGGGTTGCCAAGCTTCCAAAAACTACTAGTTTGCTGAAATCTCAGCAAACATTTTTTTCGAAATCTTGATGATACTTGGTGGTAATGATCAGTTCACTAAGCCCACTTGGCTGCCCAATTTTTATTCTTCTACGTTGAAGCATTCATTTCCAGTAACAGTTTGAATTTTTAGGTTTCACTCTGTTTTCTCCTACATAGATAGCTGTGTTTGGAATTCTAAATCAATCACAGTTTTTGTAGCTCCTTGAAACTTGACCAAATGAAGTAGTTCTAAGTTCTATCTCTATGGTTTGTTTCCTCTTGAAGTACCCCATGCAGAGACTAGCGAAAAACTCTTTCGTTTGAAAGGGGTTGCCAAGCTTCCAAAAAACTACTGGTTTGCTGAAATCTCAGCAATCATTATTTCACCAAAACTTGATGATACTTGGTGGTAATGATCAGTTCACTAAGCCGACTTGGCTGCCCAATTTTCACTCTTCTAGGTTGAAGCATTCGTTTCCAGTAACAGTTTTGAATTTTAGGTTTCACTCTGTTTTCTCCTAAATAGATAGCTGTGTTTGGAATTCTAAATCAAACACGGTTTGTGCTTGCTCCTTGAAACTTGACCAAATGAAGTAGTTCTAAGTTCTATCTCTATGGTTTGTTTCCTCTTGAAGTACCCCATGCAGAGACTAGCGAAAAACACTTTCGTTTGAAAGGGGTTGCCAAGCTTCCAAAAAACTACTAGTTTGCTGAAATCTCAGCAAACATTTTTTCACCAAATCTTGATGATACTTGCTGGTAATGATCAGTTCACTAATCCCACTTGGCTGCCCAGTTTTTATTCTTCTAGTTTGAAGCATTCTTTTCCAGTAACAGTCTGAATTTTTAGGTTTTACTCTATTTTCTTTTACATAGATAGCTGTGTTTGGAATTCTAAATCAAACACGGTTTGTGCAAGCTCCTTGAAACTTGGCCAAATGAATTAGTTCAAAGTTCTATCTCTATGGTTTGTTTCCTCTTGAAGAACCCCATGCAGAGACTGGCGAAAAACACTTTCGTTTGAAAGGGGTTGACAAGCTTCCAAAAAACTACTAGTTTGCTGAAATCTCAGCAAACATTTTTTCACCAAATCTTGATGATACTTGGTGGTAATGATCAGTTCACTAAGACCACTTGGCTGCCCAATTTTCACTCTTCTGGGTTCAAGCGTTCGTTTCCAGGAACCGTCTGAATTTTTAGGTTCACTCTATTTTCTCCTACATAGATAGCTGTGTTTGGAATTCTAAATCAAACACGGTTTGTGCTAGCTATTTGAAACTTGACCAAATTAAGTAGTTCTAAGTTAAATCTCTATGGTTTGTTTCCTCTTGAAGTACCCCATGCAGAGACTGGCGAAAAACACTTTCGTTTGAAAGGGGTTGTCAAGCTTCCAAAAAAACTACTAGTTTGCTGAAATCTCAGCAACATTTTTTCACCAAATCTTGATGATACTTGGTGGTAATGATCATTTCACTAAGCCCACTTGGCTGCCCAATTTTCACTCTTCTAGGTTCAAGCGTTCGTTTCCAGTAACAGTTTGAATTTTAGGTTTCACTCTGTTTTCTTCTACATAGATAGCTGTGTTTGGAATTCTAAATTCATCACGGTTTGTGCTAGCTCCTTGAAACTTGACCAAATGAATTAGTTCTAAGTTCCATCTCTATGGTTTGTTTCCTCTTGAAGTACCCCATGCAGAGACTGGCGAAAAACACTTTCGTTTGAAAGGGGTTGCCAAGCTTCCAAAAAACTACTAGTTTGCTGAATACTCAGCAAACATGTTTTCACCAAATCTTGATGATACTTGGTGGTAATGATCAGTTCACTAAGCCCACTTGGCTGCCCAATTTTCACTCTTCTAGGTTCAAGCGTTCGTTTCCAGTAACAGTTTGAATTTTTAGGTTTCACTTTGTTTTTTCCTACATAGATAGCTGTGTTTGGAATTCTAAATCAAACACGGTTTGTGCTAGCTCCTTGAAACTTGACCAAATGAAGTACTTCTAAGTTCCATTTCTATGGTTTGTTTCCTCTTGAAGTACCCCATGCAGAGACTGGCGAAAAACACTTTCGTTTGAAAGGGGTTGCCAAGCTTCCAAAAAACTACTAGTTTGCTGAAATCTCAGCAAACATTTTTTCACCAAATCTTGATGATACTTGGTGGTAATGATCAGTTCACTAAGCCCACTTGGCTGCCCAATTTTCACTCTTGTAGGTTCAAGCGTTCGTTTCCAGTAACAGTTTGAATTTTTAGGTTTCACTCTGTTTTCTCCTACATAGGTAGCTGTGTTTGGAATTCTAAATCAAACACGGTTTCTGCTAGCTCCTTGAAACTTGACCAAATGAAGTAGTTCTAAGTTAAATCTCTATGGTTTGTTTCCTCTTGAAGTACCCCATGCAGAGACTGGCGAAAAACACTTTCGTTTGAAAGGGGTTGCGAAGCTTCCAAAAAACTACTAGTTTGGTGAAATCTCAGCAAACATTTTTTCACCAAATCTTGATGATACTTGGTGGTAATGATCAGTTCACTAATCCCACTAAGCTGCCCAGTTTTTATTCTTCTAGTTTGAAGTATTCGTTTCCAGTAACAGTCTGAATCTTTAGGTTTCACTCTGTTTTCTTTTACATAAATAGCTGTGTTTGGAATTCTAAATCAAACACGGTTTCTGCTAGCTCCTTGAAACTTGACCAAATGAATTAGTTCAAAGTTCCATCTCTATTGTTTGTTTCCTCTTGAAGTACCCCATGCAGAGACTGGCGAAAAACACTTTCGTTTGAAAGGGGTTGCCAAGCTTCCAAAAAACTACTAGTTTGCTGAAATCTCAGCAAACATTTTTTCACCAAATCTTGATGATACTTGGTGGTACTGATCAGTTCACTAATCCCACTTGGCTGCCCAATTTTTATTCTTCTAGGTTGAAGCATTCGTTTCCAGTAACAGTTTGAATTTTTAGGTTTCACTCTGTTTCTCCTACATAGATAGCTGTGTTTGGAATTCTAAATCAAACACGGTTTGTGCTAGCTCCTTAAAACTTGACCAAATGAAGTAGTTCCAAGTTCTATCTCTATGGTTTGTTTCCTCCTGAAGTACCAGATGCAGAGACTGGCGAAAAACACTTTCGTTTGAAAGGGGTTGCCAAGCTTCCAAAAAACTACTAGTTTGCTGAAATCTCAGCAAATATTTTTTCACCAAATCTTGATGATACTTGGTGGTAATGATCAGTTCACTAAGCCCACTTGGCTGCCCAATTTTCACTCTTCTGAGTTCAAGCGTTCGTTTCCAGGAACAGTCTGAATTTTTAGGTTTCACTCTGTTATCTCCTACATAGATAGTTGTGTTTGGAATTCTAAATCAAATACGGTTTGCTAGCTCCTTGAAACTTGACCAAATGAATTAATTCTAAGTTTTATCTCTATGGTTTGTTTCCTCTTGAAGTACCCCATGCAGAGACTGGCGAAAAACACTTTCGTTTGAAAGGGGTTGCCAAGCTTCCAAAAAACTACTAGTTTGCTGAAATCTCAGCAAACATTTTTTTCGAAATCTTGATGATACTTGGTGGTAATGATCAGTTCACTAAGCCCACTTGGCTGCCCAATTTTTATTCTTCTAGGTTGAAGCATTCGTTTCCAGTAACAGTTTGAATTTTTAGGTTTCACTCTGTTTTCTCCTACATAGATAGCTGTGTTTGGAATTCTAAATCAATCACGGTTTGTGGTAGCTCCTTGAAACTTGACCAAATGAAGTAGTTCTAAGTTCTATCTCTATGGTTTGTTTCCTCTTGAGGTACCCCATGCAGAGACTAGCGAAAAACTCTTTCGTTTGAAAGGGGTTGCCAAGCTTCCAAAAAACTACTAGTTTGCTGAAATCTCAGCAATCATTGTTTCACCAAAACTTGATGATACTTGGTGGTAATGATCAGTTCACTAAGCCGACTTGGCTGCCCAATTTTCACTCTTCTAGGTTGAAGCATTCGTTTCCAGTAACAGTTTGAATTTTTAGGTTTCACTCTGTTTTCTCCTAAATAGATAGCTGTGTTTGGAATTCTAAATCAAACACGGTTTGTGCTTGCTCCTTGAAACTTGACCAAATGAAGTAGTTCTAAGTTCTATCTCTATGGTTTGTTTCCTCTTGAAGTACCCCATGCAGAGACTAGCGAAAAACACTTTCGTTTGAAAGGGGTTGCCAAGCTTCCAAAAAACTACTAGTTTGCTGAAATCTCAGCAAACATTTTTTCACCAAATCTTGATGATACTTGCTGGTAATGATCAGTTCTCTAATCCCACTTGGCTGCCCAGTTTTTATTCTTCTAGTTTGAAGCATTTCTTTTCCAGTAACAGTCTGAATTTTTAGGTTTTACTCTATTTTCTTTTACATAGATAGCTGTGTTTGGAATTCTAAATCAAACACGGTTTGTGCAAGCTCCTTGAAACTTGGCCAAATGAATTAGTTCAAAGTTCTATCTCTATGGTTTGTTTCCTCTTGAAGTACCCCATGCAGAGACTGGCGAAAAACACTTTTGTTTGAAAGGGGTTGACAAGCTTCCAAAAAACTACTAGTTTGCTGAAATCTCAGCAAACATTTTTTCACCAAATCTTGATGATACTTGGTGGTAATGATCAGTTCACTAAGCCCACTTGGCTGCCCAATTTTCACTCTTCTGGGTTCAAGCGTTCGTTTCCAGGAACCGTCTGAATTTTTAGGTTTCACTCTATTTTCTCCTACATAGATAGCTGTGTTTGGAATTCTAAATCAAACACGGTTTGTGCTAGCTCCTTGAAACTTGACCAAATTAAGTAGTTCTACGTTCTATCTCTATGGTTTGTTTCCTCTTGAAGTACCCCATGCAGAGACTGGCGAAAAACACTTTCGTTTGAAAGGGGTTGCCAATCTTCCAAAAAACTACTAGTTTGCTGAAATCTCACCATCATTTTTTCACCAAATCTTGATGATACTTGGTGGTAATGATCAGTTCACTAAGCGCACTTGGGTGCCCAATTTTTATTCTTCTAGGTTGAAGCATTCGTTTCCAGTAACAGTTTGAATTTTTAGGTTTCACTCTGTTTTCTCCTACATAGACAGCTGTGTTTGGAATTCTAAATCAAACACGGTTTGTGCTAGCTCCTTGAACCTCGACCAAATGAAGTAGTTCTAAGTTCTATCTCTATGGTTTGTTTCCTCTTGAAGTACCCCATGCAGAGACTGGCGAAAAACACTTTCGTTTGAAAGGGTTTGCCAAGCTTCCAAAAAAACAACTAGTTTGCTAAAATCTCAGCAAACATTTTTTCACCAAATCTTGATGATACTTGGTGGTAATGATCAGTTCACTAAGCCCACTTGGCTGCCCAATTTTCACTCTTCTAGGTTCAAGCGTTCGTTTCCAGTAACAGTTTGAATTTTTAGGTTTCACTCTGTTTTCTCCTACATAGATAGCTGTGTTTGGAATTCTAAAACAAACACGGTTTGTGCTATCTCCTTGAAACTTGACCAAATGAAGTACTTCTAAGTTCTATCTCTATGGTTTGTTTCCTCTTGAATTACCCCATGCAGAGACTGGCGAAAAACTCTTTTGTTTCAAAGGGGTTGCCAAGCTTCCAAAAAACTACTAGTTTGCTGAAATCTCAGCAAACATTTTTTCACCAAATCTTGATGATACTTGGTGGTACTGATCAGTTCACTAATCCCACTTGGCTGCCCAATTTTTATTCTTCTAGGTTGAAGCATTCGTTTCCAGTAACAGTTTGAATTTTTAGGTTTCACTCTGTTTTCTCCTACATAGATAGCTGTGTTTGGAATTCTAAATCAAACACGGTTTGTGCTAGCTCCTTGAAACTTGACCAAATGAAGTAGTTCCAAGTTCTATCTCTATGGTTTGTTTCCTCTTGAAGTACCAGATGCAGAGACTGGCGAAAAACACTTTCGTTTGAAAGGGGTTGCCAAGCTTCCAAAAAACTACTAGTTTGCTGAAATCTCAGCAAATATTTTTTCACCAAATCTTGATGATACTTGGTGGTAATGATCAGTTCACTAAGTCCACTTGGCTGCCCAATTTTCATTCTTCTGAGTTCAAGCGTTCGTTTCCAGTAACAGTTTGAATTTTTAGGTTTCACTCTGTTATCTCCTACATAGATAGTTGTGTTTGGAATTCTAAATCAAATACGGTTTGTGCTAGCTCCTTGAAACTTGACCAAATGAATTAATTCTAAGTTTTATCTCTATGGTTTGTTTCCTCTTGAAGTACCCCATGCAGAGACTGGCGAAAAACACTTTCGTTTGAAAGGGGTTGCCAAGCTTCCAAAAAACTACTAGTTTGCTGAAATCTCAGCAAACATTTTTTTCGAAATCTTGATGATACTTGGTGGTAATGATCAGTTCACTAAGCCCACTTGGCTGCCCAATTTTTATTCTTCTAGGTTGAAGCATTCGTTTCCAGTAACAGTTTGAATTTTTAGGTTTCACTCTGTTTTCTCCTACATAGATATCTGTGTTTGGAATTCTAAAACAATCACGGTTTGTTGTAGCTCCTTGAAACTTGACCAAATGAAGTAGTTCTAAGTTCTATCTCTATGGTTTGTTTCCTCTTGAAGTAACCCATGCAGAGACTGGCGAAAAACACTTTCGTTTGAAAGTGGTTGCCAAGCTTCCAAAAAACTACTAGTTTGCTGAAATCTCAGCAATCATTGTTTCACCAAAACTTGATGATACTTGGTGGTAATGATCAGTTCACTAAGCCGACTTGGCTGCCCAATTTTCACTCTTCTAGGTTGAAGCATTCGTTTCCAGTAACAGTTTGAATTTTTAGGTTTCACTCTGTTTTCTCCTAAATAGATAGCTGTGTTTGGAATTCTAAATCAAACACGATTTGTGCTTGCTCCTTGAACCTTGACCAAATGAAGTAGTTCTAAGTTCTATCTCTATGGTTTGTTTCCTCTTGAAGTACCCCATGCGGAGACTAGCGAAAAACACTTTCGTTTGAAAGGGGTTGCCAAGCTTCCAAAAAACTACTAGTTTGCTGAAATCTCAGCAAACATTTTTTCACCAAATCTTGATGATACTTGGTGGTAATGATCAGTTCACTAAGTCCACTTGGCTGCCCAATTTTCACTCTTCTGGGTTCAAGCGTTCGTTTCCAGGAACAGTCTGAATTTTTAGGTTTCACTCTGTTTTCTCCTACATAGATAGCTGTGTTTGGAATTCTAAATCAAACACGGTTTGTGCTAGCTCCTTGAAACTTGACCAAATGAAGTAGTTCTAAGTTCTATCTCTATGGATTGTTTCCTCTTGGAGTACCCCAGGCCGAGACTGGCGAAAAACACTTTCGTTTGAAAGGGGTTGCGAAGCTTCCAAAAAACTACTAGTTGGCTGAAATCTCAGCAAACATTTTTTCACCAAATCTTGATGATACTTGGTGGTAATGATCAGTTAACTAAGCCCACTTGGCTGCCCAATTTTTATTCTTCTAGGTTGAAGCATTTGTTTCCAGTAACAGTTTGAATTTTTAGGTTTCACTCTGTTTTCTCCTACATAGGTAGCTGTGTTTGGAATTCTAAATCAAACATGGTTTCTGCTAGCTCCTTGAAACTTCACCAAATGAAGTAGTTCTAAGTTCCATCTCTATGGTTTGTTTCCTCTTGAAGTACCCCATGCAGAGACTGGCAAAAAACACTTTCGTTTGAAAGGGGTTGCCAAGCTTCCAAAAAACTACTAGTTTGCTGAAATCTCAGCAAACATTTTTCACCAAATCTTGATGATACTTGGTGGTAATGATCAGTTCTCTAAGCCCACTTGGCTGCCCAATTTTCACTCTTCTGGGTTCAAGCGTTCGTTTCCAGGAACAGTCTGAAATTTTAGGTTTCACTCTGTTTTCTCCTACATAGATAGCTGTGTTTGGAATTCTAAATCAAACACGGTTTGTGCTAGCTCCTTGAAACTTGACCAAATGAAGTAGTTCTAAGTTCTATCTCTATAGTTTGTTTCCTCTTGAAGAACCCCATGCAGAGACTGGCGAAAAACACTTTCGTTTGAAAGGGGTTGCCAAGCTTCCGAAAAACTACTAGTTTGCTGAAATCTCAGCAAACATTTTTTCACCAAATCTTGATGATACTTGGTGGTAATGATCAGTTCACTAATCCCACTTGGCTGCCCAATTTTTATTCTTCTAGGTTGAAGCATTCGTTTCCAGTAACAGTTTGAATTTTTAGGTTTCACTCTGTTTTCTCCTACATAGATAGCTGTGTTTGAAATTCTAAATCAAACACGGTTTGTGCTAGCTCCTTGAAACTTGACCAAATGAAGTACTTCTAAGTTGTATCTCTATGGTTTGTTTCCTCTTGAAGTACCCCATGCAGAGACTGGCGAAAAACACTTTCGTTTGAAAGGGGTTGCCAAGCTTCCAAAAAACTACTAGTTTGCTGAAATCTCAGCAAACATTTTTTCACCAAATCTTGATGATGCTTGGTGGTAATGATCAGTTCACTAAGCACACTTGGCAGCCCAATTTTCACTCTTCTAGGTTCAAGCGTTCGTTTCCAGTAACAGTTTGAATTTTTAGGTTTCACTTTGTTTTTTCCTACATAGATAGCTGTGTTTTGGAATTCTAAATCAAACATGGTTTGTGCTAGATTTTTGAAACTTGACCAAATGATGTAGTTCTAAGTTCTGTCTCTATGGTTTGTTTCCTCTTGAAGTACCCCATGCAGAGACTGGCGAAAAACACTTTCGTTTGAAAGGGGTTGCCAAGCTTCCAAAAACTACTAGTTTGCTGAAATCTCAGCAAACATTTTTTCACCAAATCATGATGATACTTGGTGGTAATGATCAGTTCACTAAGCCCACTTGGCTACCCAATTTTCACTCTTCATGGTTCAAGCGTTCGTTTCCAGTAACAGTTTGAATTTTTAGGTTTCACTCTGTTTTCTCCTACATAGATAGCTGTGTTTGGAATTCTAAATCAAACACGGTTTGTGCTAGCTCCTTGAAACTTGACCAAATAAAGTAGTTGTAAGTTCTTTCTCTATGGTTTGTTTCCTCTTGAAGTACCCATGCAGAGACTGGCAAAAAACACTTTCGTTTGAAAGGGGTTGCCAAGCTTCCAAAAAACTACTAGTTTGCTGAAATCTCAGCAAACATTTTTTCACCAAATCTTGATGATACTTGGTGGTAATGATCAGTTCACTAAGCCCACTTGGCTGCCCAATTTTCACTCTTCTGGGTTCAAGCATTCGTTTCCAGGAACTGTCTGAATTTTTAGTTTTCACTCTGTTTTCTCCTACATAGATAGCTGTGTTTGGAATACTAAATCAAACACGGTTTGTGCTAGCTCCTTGAAACTTGACCCAATGAAGTACTTCTAAGTTCTATCTCTATGGTTTGTTTCCTCTTGAAGTACACCATGCAGAGACTGGCAAAAAACACTTTCGTTTGAAAGGGGTTGCCAAGCTTCCAAAAACTACTAGTTTGCTAAAATCTCAGCAAACATTTTTTCAATAAATCTTGATGATACTTGGTGGTAATGATCAGTTCACTAAGCCCACTTGGCTGCCCAATTTTCACTCTTCTAGGTTCAAGCGTTCGTTTCCAGTAACAGTTTGAATTTTTTAGGTTTCACTCTGTTTTCTCCTACATAGATTGTTGTGTTTGGAATTCTAAATCAAATACGGTTTGTGCTAGCTCCTTGAAACTTGACCAAATGAATTAATTCTAAGTTCTATCTATATGGTTTGTTTCCTCTTGAAGTACCCCATGCAGAGACTGGCGAAAAACACTTTCGTTTGAAAGGGGTTGCCAAGCTTCCAAAAAACTACTAGTTTGCTGAAATGTCAGCAAACATTGTTTCACCAAATCTTGATGATACTTGGTGGTAATGATCAGTTCACTAAGCCCACTTGGCTGCCCAATTTTCACTCTTCTAGGTTCAAGCGTTCGTTTCCAGTAAGAGTTTGAATTTTTAGGTTTCACTTTGTTTTTTCCTACATAGATAGCTGTGTTTGGAATTCTAAATCAAACACGGTTTGTGCTAGATTTTTGAAACTTGACCAAATGATGTAGTTCTAAGTTCTATCTCTATGGTTTGTTTCCTCTTGAAGTACCCCATGCAGAGACTGGCGAAAAACACTTTCGTTTGAAAGGGGTTGCCAAGCTTCCAAAAAACTACTAGTTTGCTGAAATCTCAGCAAACATTTTTTCACCAAATCATGATGATACTTGGTGGTAATGATCAGTTCACTAAGCCCACTTGGCTACCCAATTTTCACTCTTCTAGGTTCAAGCGTTCGTTTCCAGTAACAGTTTGAATTTTTAGGTTTCACTCTGTTTTCTCCTAAAGAGATAGCTGTGTTTGGAATTCTAAATCAAACACGGTTTGTGCTAGCTCCTTGAAACTTGACCAAATGAAGTAGTTCTAAGTTCTTTCTCTATAGTTTGTTTCCTCTTGAAATACCCCATGCAGAGACTGGCAAAAAACACTTTCATTTGAAAGGGGTTGCCAAGCTTCCAAAAAACTACTACTTTGCTGAAATCTCAGCAAATATTTTTTCACCAAATCTTGATGATACTTGGTGGTAATGATCAGTTCACTAAGCCCACTTGGCTGCCCAATTTTCACTCTTCTGGGTTCAAGCATTCGTTTCCAGGAACTGTCTGAATTTTTAGTTTTCACTCTGTTTTCTCCTACATAGATAGCTGTGTTTGGAATACTAAATCAAACACGGTTTGTGCTAGCTCCTTGAAACTTGACCAAATGAAGTACTTCTAAGTTCTATCTCTATGGTTTGTTTCCTCTTGAAGTACCCCATGCAGAGACTGGCGAAAAACACTTTTGTTTGAAAGGGGTTGCCAAGCTTCCAAAAAACTACTAGTTTGCTGAAATCTCAGCAAACATTTTTTCACCAATCTTGATGATACTTGGTGGTAATGAACAGTTCACTAAGCCCACTAGGCTCCCCAATTTTCACTCTTCTAGGTTCAAGCGTTCATTTCCAGTAACAGTTTGAATATTTAGGTTTCACTCTGTTTTCTTCTACATAGATAGCTGTGTTTGGAATTCTAAATCAAACTCGGTTTGTGCTAGCTCCTTGAAACTTTACCAAATGAATTAGTTCTAAGTTCCATCTCTATGGTTTGTTTCCTCTTGAAGTACCCCATGCAGAGACTGGCGAAAAACACTTTCGTTTGAAAGGGGTTGCCAAGCTTCCCAAAACTTCTAGTTTGCTGAAATCTCAGCAAACATTTTTCACCAAATCTTGATGATACTTGGTGGTAATGATCAGTTCACTAAGCACACTTGGCAGCCCAATTTTCACTCTTCTAGGTTCAAGCGTTCGTTTCCAGTAACAGTTTGAATTTTAGGTTTCACTTTGTTTTTTCCTACATAGATAGCTGTGTTTGGAATTCTAAATCAAACATGGTTTGTGCTAGATTTTTGAAACTTGACCAAATGATGTAGTTCTAAGTTCTGTCTCTATGGTTTGTTTCCTCTTGAAGTACCCCATGCAGAGACTGGCGAAAAACACTTTCGTTTGAAAGGGGTTGCCAAGCTTCCAAAAAACTACTAGTTTGCTGAAATCTCAGCAAACATTTTTTCACCAAATCATGATGATACTTGGTGGTAATGATCAGTTCACTAAGCCCACTTGGCTACCCAATTTTCACTCTTCAAGGTTCATGCGTTCGTTTCCAGTAACAGTTTGAATTTTTAGGTTTCACTCTGTTTTCTCCTACATAGATAGCTGTGTTTGGAATTCTAAATCAAACACGGTTTGTGCTAGCTCCTTGAAACTTGACCAAATAAAGTAGTTCTAAGTTCTTTCTCTATGGTTTGTTTCCTCTTGAAGTACCCCATGCAGAGACTGGCAAAAAACACTTTCGTTTGAAAGGGGTTGCCAAGCTTCCAAAAAACTACTAGTTTGCTGAAATCTCAGCAAACATTTTTTCACCAAATCTTGATGATACTTGGTGGTAATGATCAGTTCACTAAGCCCACTTGGCTGCCCAATTTTCACTCTTCTGGGTTTCAAGCATTCGTTTCCAGTAAGAGTTTGAATTTTTAGGTTTTTCACTTTGTTTTTTCCTACATAGATAGCTGTGTTTGGAATTCTAAATCAAACACGGTTTGTGCTAGATTTTTGAAACTTGACCAAATGATGTAGTTCTAAGTTCTATCTCTATGGTTTGTTTCCTCTTGAAGTACCCCATGCAGAGACTGGCGAAAAACACTTTCGTTTGAAAGGGGTTGCCAAGCTTCCAAAAAACTACTAGTTTGCTGAAATCTCAGCAAACATTTTTTCACCAAATCATGATGATACTTGGTGGTAATGATCAGTTCACTAAGCCCACTTGGCTACCCAATTTTCACTCTTCTAGGTTCAAGCGTTCGTTTCCAGTAACAGTTTGAATTTTTAGGTTTCACTCTGTTTTCTCCTACATAGATAGCTGTGTTTGGAATTCTAAATCAAACACGGTTTGTGCTAGCTCCTTGAAACTTGACCAAATGAAGTAGTTCTAAGTTCTTTCTCTATGGTTTGTTTCCTCTTGAAGTACCCCATGCAGAGACTGGCAAAAAACACTTTCATTTGAAAGGGGTTGCCAAGCTTTCAAAAAACTACTACTTTGCTGAAATCTCAGCAAATATTTTTTCACCAAATCTTGATGATACTTGGTGGTAATGATCAGTTCACTAAGCCCACTTGGCTGCCCAATTTTCACTCTTCTGGGTTCAAGCATTCGTTTCCAGGAACTGTCTGAATTTTTAGTTTTCACTCTGTTTTCTCCTACATAGATAGCTGTGTTTGGAATACTAAATCAAACACGGTTTGTGCTAGCTCCTTGAAACTTGACCAAATGAAGTACTTCTAAGTTCTATCTCTATGGTTTGTTTCCTCTTGAAGTACCCCATGCAGAGACTGGCAATAAACACTTTCGTTTGAAAGGGGTTGCCAAGCTTCCAAAAAACTACTAGTTTGCTGAAATCTCAGCAAACATTTTTTCACCAAATCTTGATGATACTTGGTGGTAATGATCAGTTCACTAAGCCCACTTGGCTGCCCAATTTTCACTCTTCTAGGTTCAAGCGTTCGTTTCCAGTAACAGTTTGAATTTTTAGGTTTCACTCTGTTTTCTCCTACATAGATATTTGTGTTTGGAATTCTAAATCAAATACGGTTTGTGCTAGCTCCTTGAAACTTGACCAAATGAATTAATTCTAAGTTCTCTGTATATAGTTTGTTTCCTCTTGAAGTAGCCCATGCAAAGACTGGCGAAAAACACTTTCGTTTGAAAGGGGTTGCCAAGCTTCCAAAAAACTACTAGTTTGCTGAAATCTCAGCAAACATTTTTTCACCAAATCTTGATGATACTTGGTGGTAATGATCAGTTCACTAAGCCCACTTGGCTGCCCAATTTTCACTCTTCTGGGTTCAAGCATTCGTTTCCAGGAACTGTCTGAATTTTTAGTTTTCACTCTGTTTTCTCCTACATAGATAGCTGTGTTTGGAATACTAAATCAAACACGGTTTGTGCTAGCTCCTTGAAACTTGACCAAATGAAGTACTTCTAAGTTCCATCTCTATGGTTTGTTTCCTCTTGAAGTACCCCATGCAGAGACTGGCGAAAAACACTTTCGTTTGAAAGGGGTTGCCAAGCTTCCAAAAAACTACTAGTTTGCTGAAATCTCAGCAAACATTTTTTCACCAAATCTTGATGATACTTGGTGGTAATGATCAGTTCACTAAGCCCACTTGGCTGCCCAATTTTCACTCTTCTAGGTTCAAGCGTTCGTTTCCAGTAACACTTTGAATTTTTAGGTTTCACTCTGTTTACTCCTACATAGATAGCTGTGTTTGAAATTCTAAATCAAACACGGTTTGTGCTAGCTCCTTGAAACTTGACCAAATGAAGTACTTCTAAGTTGTATCTCTATGGTTTGTTTCCTCTTGAAGTACCCCATGCAGAGACTGGCGAAAAACACTTTCGTTTGAAAGGGGTTGCCAAGCTTCCAAAAAACTACAAGTTTGCTGAAATCTCAGCAAACATTTTTTCACCAAATCTTGATGATACTTGGTGGTAATGATCAGTTCACTAAGCCCACTTGGCTGCCCAATTTTCACTCTTCTGGGTTCAAGCGTTCATTTCCAGGAACAGTCTGAATTTTTAGGTTTCACTCTGTTTTCTCCTACATAGATAGCTGTGTTTGGAATACTAAATCAAACACGGTTTGTGCTAGCTCCTTGAAACTTGACCAAATGAAGTACTTCTAAGTTCTATCTCTATGGTTTGTTTCCTCTTGACGTACCCCATGCAGAGACTGGCGAAAAACACTTTTGTTTGAAAGGCGTTGCCAAGCTTCCAAAAAACTACTAGTTTGCTGAAATCTCAGCAAACATTTTTACACCAAATCTTGATGATACTTGGTGGTAATGATCAGTTCACTAAGCCCACTAGGCTGCCCAATTTTCACTCTTCTAGGTTCAAGCGTTCGTTTCCAGTAACAGTTTGAATTTTTAGGTTTCACTCTGTTTTCTCCTACATAGGTAGCTGTATTTGGAATTCTAAATCAAACACGGTTTCTGCTAGCTCCTTGAAACTTGACGAAATGAAGTAGTTCTAAGTTAAATCTCTATGGTTTGTTTCCTCTTGAAGTACCCCATGCAGAGACTGGCGAATAACTCTTTCGTTTGAAAGGGGTTGCCAAACTTCCAAAAAAACTACTAGTTTGCTGAAATCTCAGCAAACATTTTTTCACCAAATCTTGATGATACTTGGTGGTAATGATCAGTTCACTAAGCCCACTTGGCTGCCCAATTTTCATTCTTCTAGGTTCAAGCGTTCATTTCCAGTAACAGTTTGAATTTTTAGGTTTCACTCTGTTTTCTCCTACATATGTAGCTGTGTTTGGAATTCTAAATCAAACACGGTTTCTGCTAGCTCCTTGAAACTTGACCAAATGAAGTAGTTCTAAGTTAAATCTCTATGGTTTGTTTCCTCTTGAAGTACCCCATGCAGAGACTGGCGAAAAACACTTTCGTTTGAAAGGGGTTGTCAAGCTTCCAAAAAAACTACTAGTTTGCTGAAATCTCAGCAAACATTTTTTCACCAAATCTTGATGATACTTGGTGGTAATGATCATTTCACTAAGCCCACTTGGCTGCCCAATTTTCACTCTTCTAGGTTCAAGCGTTCGTTTCCAGTAACAGTTTGAATTTTTAGGTTTCACTCTGTTTTCTTCTACATAGATAGCTGTGTTTGGAATTCTAAATCAAACACGGTTTGTGCTAGCTCCTTGAAACTTGACCAAATGAATTAGTTCTAAGTTCCATCTCTATGGTTTTTTTCCCCCTGAAGTACCCCATGCAGAGACTGGCGAAAAACACTTTCGTTTGAAAGGGGTTGCCAAGCTTCCAAAAAACTACTAGTTTGCTGAAATCTCAGCACACATTTTTTCACCAAATCTTGATGATACTTGGTGGTAATGATCAGTTCACTAAGCCCACATGGCTGGCCAATTTTCACTCTTCTAGGTTCAAGCATTCGTTTCCAGTAACAGTTTGAATTTTTAGGTTTCACTTTTTTTTTCCTACATAGATAGCTGTGTTTGGAATTCTAAATCAAACACGGTTTGTGCTAGCTCCTTGAAACTTGACCAAATGAAGTACTTCTAAGTTCTATCTCTATGGTTTGTTTCCTCTTGAAGTACCCCATGCAGAGACTGGCGAAAAACACTTTCGTTTGAAAGGGGTTGCCAAGCTTCCAAAAAACTACTAGTTTGCTGAAATCTCAGCAAATATTTTTTCACCAAATCTTGATGATACTTGGTGGTAATGATCATTTCACTAAGCCCACTTGGCTGCCCAATTTTCACTCTTCTAGGTTCAAGCGTTCGTTTCCAGTAACAGTTTGAATTTTTAGGTTTCACTCTGTTTTCTTCTACATAGATAGCTGTGTTTGGATTTCTACATCAAACACGGTTTGTGCTAGCTCCTTGAAACTTGATCAAATGAATTAGTTCTAAGTTCCATTTCTATGGTTTGTTTCCTCTTGAAGTACCCCATGCAGAGACTGGCGAAAAACACTTTCCTTTGAAAGGGGTTGCCAAGCTTCCAAAAAACTACTAGTTTGCTGAAATCTCAGCAAATATTTTTTCACCAAATCATGATGATACTTGGTGGTAATGATCAGTTCACTAAGCCCACTTGGCTACCCAATTTTCACTCTTCTAGGTTCAAGCGTTCGTTTCCAGTAACAGTTTGAATTTTTAGGTTTCAGTCTGTTTTCTCCTACATAGATAGCTGTGTTTGGAATTCTAAATAAAACACGGTTTGTGCTAGCTCCTTGAAACTTGACCAAATGAAGTGCTTCTAAGTTCTATCTCTATGGTTTGTTTCCTCTTGAAGTACCCCATGCAGAGACTGGCGAAAAACACTTTTGTTTGAAAGGGGTTGCCAAGCTTCCAAAAAACTACTAGTTTGCTGAAATCTCAGCAAACATTTTTACACCAAATCTTGATGATACTTGGTGGTAATGATCAGTTCACTAAGCCCACTAGGCTGCCCAATTTTCACTCTTCTAGGTTCAAGCGTTCGTTTCCAGTAACAGTTTGAATTTTTAGGTTTCACTCTGTTTTCTCCTACATAGGTAGCTGTATTTGGAATTCTAAATCAAACACGGTTTCTGCTAGCTCCTTGAAACTTGACGAAATGAAGTAGTTCTAAGTTAAATCTCTATGGTTTTTTTCCTCTTGAAGTACCCCATGCAGAGACTGGCGAAAAACTCTTTCGTTTGAAAGGGGTTGCCAAACTTCCAAAAAAACTACTAGTTTGCTGAAATCTCAGCTAACATTTTTTCACCAAATCTTGATGATACTTGGTGGTAATGATCATTTCATTAAGCCCACCTGTCTGCCCAATTTTCACTCTTCTAGGTTCAAGCGTTCGTTTCCAGTAACAGTTTGAATTTTTAGGTTTCACTCTGTTTTCTTCTACATAGATAGCTGTGTTTGGAATTCTAAATCAAACTCGGTTTGTGCAAGCTCCTTGAAACTTGACCAAATGAATTAGTTCTACGTTCCATCTCTATGGTTTTTTTCCTCTTGAAGTACCCCATGCAGAGACTGGCGAAAAACACTTCTGTTTGAAAGGGGTTGCTAAGCTTCCAAAAAACTACTAGTTTGCTGAAATCTCAGCAAACATTTTTTCACCAAATCTTGATGATACTTGGTGGTAATGATCAGTTCACTAAGCCCACCTGTCTGCCCAATTTTCACTCTTCTAGGTTCAAGCGTTCGTTTCCAGTAACAGTTTGAATTTTTAGGTTTCACTCTGTTTTCTTCTACATAGATAGCTGTGTTTGGAATTCTAAATCAAACACGGTTTGTGCTAGCTCCTTGAAACTTGACCAAATGAATTAGTTCTAAGTTCCATCTTTATGGTTTGTTTCCTCTTGAAGTACCCCATGCAGAGACTGGCGAAAAACACTTTCGTTTGAAAGGGGTTGCCAAGCTTCCAAAAAACTACTAGTTTGCTGAAATCTCAGCAAACATTTTTTCACCAAATCTTGATGATACTTGGTGGTAATGATCAGTCCACTAAGCCCACTTGGCTGCCCAATTTTCACTCTTCTAGGTTCAAGCATTCGTTTCCAGTAACAGTTTGAATTTTTAGGTTTCACTTTGTTTTTCCTACATAGATAGCTGTGTTTGGAATTCTAAATCAAACACGGTTTGTGCTAGCTCCTTGAAACTTGACCAAATGAAGTACTTCTAAGTTCTATCTCTATGGTTTGTTTCCTCTTGAAGTACCCCATGCAGAGACTGGCGAAAAACACTTTCGTTTGAAAGGGGTTGCCAAGCTTCCAAAAAACTACTAGTTTGCTGAAATCTCAGCAAAAATTTTTTCACCAAATCTTGATGATACTTGGTGGTAATGATCAGTTCACTAAGCCCACTTGGCTGCCCAATTTTCACTCTTCTAGGTTCAAGTGTTCGTTTCCAGTAACAGTTTGAATTTTTAGGTTTCACTCTGTTTTCTCCTACATAGGTAGCTGTGTTTGGAATTCTAAATCAAACACGGTTTCTGCTAGCTCCTTGAACTTGACCAAATGAAGTACTTCTAAGTTCTATCTCTATGGTTTGTTTCCTCTTGACGTACGGCATGCAGAGACTGGCGGAAACGCTTTCGTTTGAAAGGGGTTGCCAAGCTTCCAATAAACTACTAGTTTGCTGAAATCTCAGCATACATTTTTTCACCAAATCTTGATGATACTTGGTGGTAATGATCAGATCACTAAGCCCACTTGGATGCCCAATTTTTATTCTTCTAGGTTGAAGCATTCGTTTCCAGTAACAGTTTGAATTTTTAGGTTTCACTCTGTTTTCTCCTACATAGATAGCTGTGTTTGGAATTCTAAATCAATCACGGTTTGTGCTAGCTCCTTGAAACTTGACCAAATGAAGTAGTTCTAAGTTCCATCTCTATGGTTTGTTTCCTCTTGAAGTACCCCATGCAGAGACTGGCGAAAAACACTTTCGTTTGAAAGGGGTTGCCAAGCTTCCAAAAAACAACTAGTTTGCTGAAATCTCAGCAAACATTTTTTCACCAAATCTTGATGATACTTGGTGGTAATGATCAGTTCACTAATCCCACTTAGCTGCCCAGTTTTTATTCTTCTAGTTTGAAGCATTCGTTTCCAGTAACAGTCTGAATCTTTAGGTTTCACTCTGTTTTCTTTTACATAAATAGCTGTGTTTGGAATTCTAAATCAAACACGGTTTGTGCTAGCTCCTTGAAACTTGACCAAATGAATTAGTTCAAACTTCCATCTCTATGGTTTGTTTCCTCTTGAAGTACCCCATGCAGAGACTGGCGAAAAACACTTTCGTTTGAAAGGGGTTGCCAAGCTTCCAAAAAACTACTAGTTTGCTGAAATCTCAGCAAACATTTTTTCACCAAATCTTGATGATACTTGGTGGTACTGATCAGTTCACTAATCCCACTTGGCTGCCCAATTTTTATTCTTCTACGTTGAAGCATTCGTTTCCAGTAACAGTTTGAATTTTTAGGTTTCACTCTGTTTTCTCCTACATAGATAGCTGTGTTTGGAATTCTAATCAAACACGGTTTGTGCTAGCTCCTTAAAACTTGACCAAATGAAGTAGTTCCAAGTTCTATCTCTATGGTTTGTTTCCTCTTGAAGTACCAGATGCAGAGACTGGCGAAAAACACTTTCGTTTGAAAGGGGTTGCCAAGCTTCCAAAAAACTACTAGTTTGCTGAAATCTCAGCAAATATTTTTTCACCAAATCTTGATGATACTTGGTGGTAATGATCAGTTCACTAAGCCCACTTGGCTGCCCAATTTTCACTTTTCTGAGTTCAAGCGTTCGTTTCCAGGAACAGTCTGAATTTTTAGGTTTCACTCTGTTATCTCCTACATAGATAGTTGTGTTTGGAATTCTAAATCAAATACGGTTTGTGCTAGCTCCTTGAAACTTGACCAAATGAATTAATTCTAAGTTTTATCTCTATGGTTTGTTTCCTCTTGAAGTACCCCATGCAGAGACTGGCGAAAAACACTTTCGTTTGAAAGGGGTTGCCAAGCTTCCAAAAAACTACTAGTTTGCTGAAATCTCAGCAAACATTTTTTCAAAATCTTGATGATACTTGGTGGTAATGATCAGTTCACTGAGCCCACTTGGCTGCCCAATTTTTATTCTTCTAGGTTGAAGCATTCGTTTCCAGTAACAGTTTGAATTTTTAGGTTTCACTCTGTTTTCTCCTACATAGATAGCTGTGTTTGGAATTCTAAATCAATCTCGGTTTGTGGTAGCTCCTTGAAACTTGACCAAATGAAGTAGTTCTAAGTTCTATCTCTATGGTTTGTTTCCTCTTTAAGTACCCCATGCAGAGACTGGCGAAAAACACTTTCGTTTGAAAGTGGTTGCCAAGCTTCCAAAAAACTACTAGTTTGCTGATATCTCAGCAATCATTGTTTCACCAAAACTTGATCATACTTGGTGGTAATGATCAGTTCACTAAGCCGACTTGGCTGCCCAATTTTCACTCTTCTAGGTTGAAGCATTCGTTTCCAGTAACAGTTTGAATTTTTAGGTTTCACTCTGTTTTCTCCTAAATAGATAGCTGTGTTTGGAATTCTAAATCAAACACGGTTTGTGCTTGCTCCTTGAAACTTGACCAAATGAAGTAGTTCTAAGTTCTATCTCTATGGTTTGTTTCCTCTTGAAGTACCCCATGCAGAGACTAGCGAAAAACACTTTCGTTTGAAAGGGTTGCCAAGCTTCCAAAAAACTACTAGTTTGCTGAAATCTCAGCAAATATTTTTTAACCAAATCTTGATGATACTTGCTGGTAATGATCAGTTCACTAATCCCACTTGGCTGCCCAGTTTTTATTCTTCTAGTTTGAAGCATTCGTTTCCAGTAACAGTCTGAATTTTTAGGTTTTACTCTATTTTCTCCTACATAGATAGCTGTGTTTGGAATTCTAAATCAAACACGGTTTGTGCTAGCTCCTTGAAACTTGACCAAATGAAGTAGTTCTAAGTTCTATCTCTATGGTTTGTTTCCTCTTGAAGTACCCCATGCAGAGACTGGCGAAAAACACTTTCGTTTGAAAGGGGTTGCCAAGCTTCCAAAAAACTACTAGTTTGCTGAAATCTCAGCAAACATTTTTTCAGAAAATCTTGATGATACTTGGTGGTAATGATCAGTTCACTAAGCCCACTTGGCTGCCCAATTTTCACTCTTCTGTGTTCAAGCGTTCGTTTCCAGGAACCGTCTGAATTTTTAGGTTTCACTCTGTTTTCTCCTACATAGATAGCTGTGTTTGGAATTCTAAATCAATCACGGTTTGTGCTAGCTCCTTGAAACTCGACCAAATGAAGTAGTTCTAAGTTTTATCTCTATGGTTTGTTTCCTCTTGAAGTACCCCATGCAGAGACTGTCGAAAAACACTTTCGTTTGAAAGGGGTTGCCAAGCTTCCAAAAAAACAACTAGTTTGCTAAAATTTCAGCAAACATTTTTTCACCAAATCTTGATGATACTTGGTGGTACTGATCAGTTCACTAATCCCACTTGGCTGCCCAATTTTTATTCTTCTAGGTTGAAGCATTCGTTTCCAGTAACAGTTTGAATTTTTAGGTTTCACTCTGTTTTCTCCTACATAGATAGCTGTGTTTGGAATTCTAAATCAAACACGGTTTGTGCTAGCTCCTTGAAACTTGACCAAATGAAGTAGTTCCAAGTTCTATCTCTATGGTTTGTTTCCTCTTGAAGTACCAGATGCAGAGACTGGCGAAAAACACTTTCGTTTGAAAGGGGTTGCCAAGCTTCCAAAAAACTACTAGTTTGCTGAAATCTCAGCAAATATTTTTTCACCAAATCTTGATGATACTTGGTGGTAATGATCAGTTCACTAAGCCCACTTGGCTGCCCAATTTTCACTCTTCTGAGTTCAAGCGTTCGTTTCCAGGAACAGTCTGAATTTTTAGGTTTCACTCTGTTATCTCCTACATAGATAGTTGTGTTTGGAATTCTAAATCAAATACGGTTTGTGCTAGCTCCTTGAAACTTGACCAAATGAATTAATTCTAAGTTTTATCTCTATGGTTTGTTTCCTCTTGAAGTACCCCATGCAGAGACTGGCGAAAAACACTTTCGTTTGAAAGGGGTTGCCAAGCTTCCAAAAAACTACTAGTTTGCTGAAATCTCAGCAAACATTTTTTTCGAAATCTTGATGATACTTGGTGGTAATGATCAGTTCACTAAGCCCACTTGGGTGCCCCATTTTTATTCTTCTAGGTTGAAGCATTCGTTTCCAGTAACAGTTTGAATTTTTAGGTTTCACTCTGTTTTCTCCTACATAGATAGCTGTGTTTGGAATTCTAAATCAAACACGGTTTGTGCTAGCTCCTTGAAACTCGACCAAATGAAGTAGTTCTAAGTTCTATCTCTATGGTTTGTTTCCTCTTGAAGTACCCCATGCAGAGACTGGCGAAAAACACTTTCGTTTGAAAGGGGTTGCCAAGCTTCCAAAAAACTACTAGTTTCCTGAAATCTCTGCAAACATTTTTTCACCAAACCTTGATGATACTTGGTGGTAATGATCAGTTCACTAATCCCACTTGGCTGCCCAATTTTTATTCTTCTAGGTTGAAGCATTCGTTTCCAGTAACAGTTTGAATTTTTAGGTT
The DNA here is from genome assembly GCF_048772815.1 of Callospermophilus lateralis. Classification (NCBI taxonomy): domain Eukaryota; kingdom Metazoa; phylum Chordata; class Mammalia; order Rodentia; family Sciuridae; genus Callospermophilus; species Callospermophilus lateralis. Next base: position 39,464 of record NW_027515837.1, read on the forward strand.
TCACTCTGTTTTCTCCTACATAGATAGCTATGTTTGGAATTCTAAATCAAACACGGTTTGTGCTAGCTCCTTGAAACTTGACCAAATGAAGAAGTTCTAAGTTCTATCTCTATGGTTTGTTTCCTCTTGAAGTACCCCATGCAGAGACTGGCGAAAAACACTTTCGTTTAAAGGGGTTGCCAAGCTTCCAAAAAACTACTAGTTTGCTGAAATCTCAGCAAACATTTTTTCACCAAATCTTGATGATACTTGGTGGTAATGATCAGTTCACTTAGCCCACTTGGCTGCCCAATTTTCACTCTTCGAGGTTCAAGCGTTCGTTTCCAGGAACAGTTTGAATTTTTAGGTTTCACTCTGTTTTCTCCTACATAGATAGCTATGTTTGGAATTCTAAATCAAACACGGTTTGTGCTAGCTCCTTGAAACTTGACCAAACGAAGTAGTTCTAAGTTCTATCTCTATGGTTTGTTTCCTCTTGAAGTACCCCATGCAGAGACTGGCGAAAAACACTTTCGTTTGAAAGGGGTTGCCAAGCTTCCAAAAAACTACTAGTTTGCTGAAATCTCAGCAAACCTTTTTTCACCAAATCTTGATGATACTTGGTGATAATGATAAGTTCACTAATCCCACTTGACTGCCCAATTTTTATTCTTCTAGGATGAAGCATTCGTTTCCAGGAACAGTTTGAAATTTTAGGTTTCACTCTGTTTTCTTCTACATAGATAGCTATATTTGGAATTCTAAATCAAACACGATTTGTGCTAGCTCCTTGAAACTTGACCAAACGAAGTAGTTCTAAGTTCTATCTCTATGGTTTGTTTCCTCTTGAAGTACCCCATGCGGAGACTGGCGAAAAACACTTTCCTTTGAAAGGGGTTGCCAAGCTTCCAAAAAACTACTAGTTTGCTGAAATCTTAGCAAACATTTTTTCACCAAACCTTGATGATACTTGGTGGTAATGATCAGTTCACTAATCTCACTTGGCTGCCCAACTTTCACTCTTCTAGGTTCAAGCATTCGTTTCCAGTAACAGTCTGAATTTTTAGGTTTCACTCTGTTTTCTCCTACATAGATAGCTGTGTTTGGAATTCTAAATCAAACACGGTTTGTGCTAGCTCCTTGAAACTTGACCAAATGAAGTAGTTCTACGTTCTATCTCTATGGTTTGTTTCCTCTTGAAGTTCCCCATGCAGAGACTGGCGAAAAATACTTTCATTTGAAAGGGGTTGCCAAGCTTCCAAAAAACTACTAGTTTGCTGAAATCTCAGCAAACATTTTTTCACCAAATCTTAATGATACTTGGTGGTAATTATCAGTTCACTAAGCCCACTTGGCTGCCCAATTTTCACTCTTCGAGGTTCAAGCGTTCGTTTCCAGGAACAGTTTGAATTTTTAGGTTTCACTCTGTTTTCTCCTACATAGATAGCTATGTTTGGAATTCTAAATCAAACACGGTTTGTGCTAGCTCCTTGAAACTTGACCAAACGAACTAGTTCTAAGTTCTATCTCTATGGTTTGTTTCCTCTTGAAGTACCCCATGCAGAGACTGGCGAAAAACACTTTCGTTTGAAAGGGGTTGCCAAGCTTCCAAAAAACTACTAGTTTGCTGAAGTCTCAGCAAACATTTTTTCACCAAATCTTGATGATACTTGGTGGTAATGATCAGTTCACTAATCCCACTTGGCTGCCCAGTTTTTATTCTTCTAGGTTGAAGCATCGTTTCCAGTAACAGTCTGAACTTTTAGGTTTCACTCTGTTTTCTCCTACATAGAAAGCTGTGTTTGGAATTCTAAATCAAACACGGTTTGTGCTAGCTCCTTGAAATTTGACCAAATGAAGTAGTTCTAAGTTCTATCTCTATGGTTTGTTTCCTCTTGAAGTACCCCATGCAGAGACTGGCGAAAAATACTTTCGTTTGAAAGGGGTTGCCAAGCTTCCAAAAAACTACTAGTTTGCTGAAATCTCAGCAAACATTTTTTCACCAAATCTTGATGATACTTGGTGGTAATGATCAGTTCACTAAACCGACTTCGCTGCCCAATTTTCACTCTTCTATGTTCAAACGTTCGTTTCCAGTAACACTTTGAATTTTTAGGTTTCACTCTTGTTTTCTCCTACATAGATAGCTGTGTTTGGAATTCTAAATCAAACACGGTTTGTGCTAGCTCCTTGACATTTGACTAAATAAAGTAGTTCTAAGTTCTATCTCTATGGTTTGTTTCCTCTTGAAGTACCCCATGCAGAGACTGGCGAAAAACACATTCGTTTGAAAGGGTTGCCAAGCTTCCAAAAAACTACTAGTTTGCTGAAATCTCAGCAAACATTTTTTCACCATATCTTGATGATACTTGGTGGTAATGATCAGTTCACTAAGCCCACTTGGCTGCCCAGTTTTTATTCTTCTAGGTTGAAGCATTCGTTTCCAGTAACAGTCTGAATTTTTAGGTTTCACTCTGTTTTCTTTTACATAGATAGCTGTGTTTGGAATTCTAAATCAAACACGGTTTGTGCTAGCTCCTTGAAACTTGACCAAATGAAGTAGTTCTAACTTCCATCTCTATGGTTTGTTTCCTCTTGAAGTACCCCATGCAGAGAGTGGCGAAAAACACTTTCGTTTGAAAGGGGTTGCCAAGCTTCCAAAAAACTACTAGTTTGCTGAAATCTCAGCAAACATTTTTTTCACCAAATCTTGATGATACTTGGTGATAATGATCAGTTCACTAATCCCACTTGGCTGCCCAATTTTTATTCTTCTAGGATGAAGCATTCGTTTCCAGGAACAGTTTGAATTTTTACTTTTCACTCTGTTTTCTCCTACATAGATAGCTATGTTTGGAATTCTAAATCAAACACGGTTTGTGCTAGCTCCTTGAAACTTGACCAAACGAAGTAGTTCTAAGTTCTATCTCTATGGTTTGTTTCCTCTTGAAGTACCCCATGCAGAGACTGGCTAAAAACACTTTCCTTTGAAAGGGGTTGCCAAGCTTCCAAAAAACTACTAGTTTGCTGAAATCTCAGCAAACATTTTTTCACCAAATCTTGATGATACTTGGTGGTAATGATCAGTTCACTAATCCCACTGGGCTGCCCAATTTTTATTCTTCTAGGTTGAAGCATCGTTTCCAGTAACAGTCTGAATTTTTAGGTTTCACTCTGTTTTCTCCTACATAGATAGCTGTGTTTGGAATTCTAAATCAAACACGGTTTGTGCTAGCTCCTTGAAACTTGACCAAATGAAGTAGTTCTAAGTTCTATCTCTATGGTTTGTTTCCTCTTGAAGTACCCCATGCAGAGACTGGCGAAAAACACTTTCGTTTGAAAGGGGTTGCCAAGCTTCCAAAAACCTACTAGTTTGCTGAAATCTCAGCAAACATTTTTTCAGCAAATCTTGATGATACTTGGTGGCAATGATCAGTTCACTAAGCCGACTTCGCTGCCCAATTTTCACTCTTCTATGTTCAAACGTTCGTTTCCAGTAACACTTTGAATTTTTAGGTTTCACTCTGTTTTCTCCTACATAGATAGCTGTGTTTGGAATTCTAAATCAAACACGGTTTGTGCAAGCTCCTTGGAATTTGACCAAATGAAGTAGTTCTAAGTTCTATCTCTATGGTTTGTTTCCTCTTGAAGTACCCCATGCAGAGACTGGCGAAAAACACTTTCGTTTGAAAGGGGTTGCCAAGCTTCCAAAAAACTACTAGTTTGCTGAAATCTCAGCAAACATTTTTTCAGAAAATCTTGATGATACTTGGTGGTAATGATCAGTTCACTAATCCCACTTGGCTGCCCAGTTTTTATTCTTCTAGGTTGAAGCATTCGTTTCCAGTAACAGTCTGAATTTTTAGGTTTCACTCTGTTTTCTTTTACATAGATAGCTATGTTTGGAATTCTAAATTAAACACGGTTTGTGCTAGCTCCTTGAAACTTGACCAAATGAAGTAGTTCTAAGTTCCATCTCTATGGTTTGTTTCCTCTTGAAGTACCCCATGCAGAGTCATGCGAAAAACACTTTCATTTGAAAGGGGTTGCCAAGCTTCCAAAAAACTACTAGTTTGCTGAAATCTCAGCAAACATTTTTTCACCAAATCTTGATGATACTTGGTGATAATGATCAGTTCACTAATCCCACTTGGCTGCCCAGTTTTTATTCTTCTAGGATGAAGCATTCGTTTCCAGTAACAGTCTGAATTTTTAGGTTTCACTCTGTTTTCTCCTACATAGATAGCTGTGTTTGGAATTCTAAATCAAACACGGTTTTTGCTAGCTCCTTGAAACTTGACCAAATGAAGTAGTTCTAAGTTCTATCTCTATGGTTTGTTTCCTCTTGAAGTACCCCATGCAGAGACTGGCGAAAAACACTTTCGTTTGAAAGGGGTTGCCAAGCTTCCAAAAAACTACTAGTTTGCTGAAATCTCAGCAAACATTTTTTCAGCAAATCTTGATGATACTTGGTGGCAATGATCAGTTCACTAAGCCGACTTGGCTAGCCAATTTTCACTCTTCTATGTTCAAACGTTCGTTTCCAGTAACACTTTGAATTTTAGGTTTCACTCTGTTTTCTCCTACATAGTTAGCTGTGTTTGGAATTCTAAATCAAACACGGTTTGTGCTGGCTCCTTGAAATTTGACCAAATGAAGTAGTTCTAAGTTCTATCTCTATGGTTTGTTAACTCTTGAAGTACCCCATGCAGAGACTGGCGAAAAACACTTTCGTTTGAAAGGGGTTGCCAAGCTTCCAAAAAACTACTAGTTTGCTGAAATCTCAGCAAACATTTTTTCAGAAAATCTTGATGATACTTGGTGGTAATGATCAGTTCACTAATCCCACTTGGCTGCCCAGTTTTTATTCTTCTAGGTTGAAGCATTCGTTTCCAGTAACAGTCTGAATTTTTAGGTTTCACTCTGTTTTCTTTTACATAGATAGCTGTGTTTGGAATTCTAAATCAAACACGGTTTGTGCTAGCTCCTTGAAACTTGACCAAATGAAGTAGTTCTAAGTTCCATCTCTATGGTTTGTTTCCTCTTGAAGTACCCCATGCAGAGTCATGCGAAAAACACTTTCATTTGAAAGGGGTTGCCAAGCTTCCAAAAAACTACTAGTTTGCTGAAATCTCAGCAAACATTTTTTCACCAAATCTTGATGATACTTGGTGATAATGATCAGTTCACTAATCCCACTTGGCTGCCCAGTTTTTATTCTTCTAGGATGAAGCATTCGTTTCCAGTAACAGTCTGAATTTTTAGGTTTCACTCTGTTTTCTCCTACATAGATAGCTGTGTTTGGAATTCTAAATCAAACACGGTTTTTGCTAGCTCCTTGAAACTTGACCAAATGAAGTAGTTCTAAGTTCTATCTCTATGGTTTGTTTCCTCTTGAAGTACCCCATGCAGAGACTGGCGAAAAACACTTTCGTTTGAAAGGGGTTGCCAAGCTTCCAAAAAACTACTAGTTTGCTGAAATCTCAGCAAACATTTTTTCAGCAAATCTTGATGATACTTGGTGGCAATGATCAGTTCACTAAGCCGACTTGGCTAGCCAATTTTCACTCTTCTATGTTCAAACGTTCGTTTCCAGTAACACTTTGAATTTTTAGGTTTCACTCTGTTTTCTCCTACATAGTTAGCTGTGTTTGGAATTCTAAATCAAACACGGTTTGTGCTGGCTCCTTGAAATTTGACCAAATGAAGTAGTTCTAAGTTCTATCTCTATGGTTTGTTAACTCTTGAAGTACCCCATGCAGAGACTGGCGAAAAACACTTTTGTTTGAAAGGGGTTGCCAAGCTTCCAAAAAACTACTAGTTTGCTGAAATCTCAGCAAACATTTTTTCACCAAATCTTGATGATACTTGGTGGTAATGATCAGTTCACTAAGCCCACTTGGCTGCCCAGTTTTTATTCTTCTAGGTTGAAGCATTCGTTTCCAGTAACAGTCTGAATTTTTAGGTTTCACTCTGTTTTCTTTGACATAGATAGCTGTGTTTGGAATTCTAAATCAAACACGGTTTGTGCTAGCTCCTTGAAACTTGACCAAATGAAGTAGTTCTAAGTTCTATCTCTATGGTCTGTTTCCTCTTGAAGTACCCCATGCAGAGACTGGCGAAAAACACTTTCATTTGAAAGGGGTTGCCAAGCTTCCAAACAACTACTAGTTTGCTGAAATCTCAGCAAACATTTTTTCACCAAACCTTGATGATACTTGGTGGTAATGATCAGTTCTCTAATCCCACTTGGATGCCCAATTTTTATTCTTCTAGGTTGAAGCATCGTTTCCAGTAACAGTCTGAATTTTTAGGTTTCACTCTGTTTTCTCCTACATAGATAGCTGTGTTTGGAATTCTAAATCAAACACGGTTTGTGCTAGCTCCTTGAAACTTGACCAAATGAAGTAGTTCTAAGTTCTATCTCTATGGTTTGTTTCCTCTTGAAGTACCCCATGCAGAGACTGGCGAAAAACACTTTCGTTGGAAAGGGGTTGCCAAGCTTCCAAAAAACTACTAGCTTGCTGAAATCTCAGCAAACATTTTTTCACCAAATCTTGATGATACTTGGTGGTAATGATCAGTTCACTAATCCCACTTGGCTGCCCAGTTTTTATTCTTCTAGGTAGAAGCATCGTTTCCAGTAACAGTCTGAACTTTTAGGTTTCACTCTGTTTTCTCCTACATAGATAGCTGTGTTTGGAATTCTAAATCAAACACGGTGTGTGCTAGCTCCTTCAAACTTGACAAAATGAAGTAGTTCTAAGTTCTATCTCTATGGTTTGTTTCCTCTTGGAGTACCCCATGCAGAGACTGGCGAAAAACACTTTCGTTTGAAAGGGGTTGCCAAGCTTCAAAAAAACTACTATTTTGCTGAAATCTCGGGAAACATTTTTTCAGCAAATCTTGATGATACTTGGTGGCAATGAGCAGTTCACTAAGCCGACTTCACTGCCCAATTTTCACTCTTCTATGTTCAAACGTTCGTTTCCAGTAACAGTTTGAATTTTTAGGTTTCACTCTGTTTTCTCCTACATAGATAGCTGTGTTTGGAATTCTAAATCAAACACGGTTTGTGCTAGCTCCTTGAAATTTGACCAAATGAAGTAGTTCTAAGTTCTATCTCTATGGTTTGTTTCCTCTTGAAGTACCCCATGCAGAGACTGGCGAAAAACACTTTCGTTTGAAAGGGGTTGCCAAGCTTCCAAGAAACTACTAGTTTGCTGAAATCTCAGCAAACATTTTTTCACCAAATCTTGATGATACTTGGTGGTAAGGATCAGTTCACTAATCCCACTTGGCTGCCCAGTTTTTATTCTTCTAGGTTGAAGCATTCGTTTCCAGTAACAGTCTGAATTTTTAGGTTTCACTCTGTTTTCTTTTACATAGATAGCTGTGTTTGGAATTCGAAATCAAACACGGTTTGTGCTAGCTCCTTGAAACTTGACCAAATGAAGTAGTTCTAAGTTCCATCTCTATGGTTTGTTTCCTCTTGAAGTACCCCATGCAGAGACTGGCGAAAAACACTTTCGTTTGAAAGGGGTTGCCAAGCTTCCAAAAAACTACTAGTTTGCTGAAATCTCAGCAAACATTTTTTCACCAAATCTTGATGATACTTGGTGATAATGATCAGTTCACTAATCCCACTTGGCTGCCCAATTTTTATTCTTCTAGGATGAAGCATTCGTTTCCAGGAACAGTTTGAATTTTTAGGTTTCACTCTGTTTTCTCCTACATAGGTAGCTATATTTGGAATTCTAAATCAAACACGGTTTGTGCTAGCTCCTTGAAACTTGACCAAACGAAGTAGTTCTAAGTTCTATCTCTATGGTTTGTTTCCTCTTGAAGTACCCTATGCAGAGACTGGCGAAAAACACTTTCGTTTGAAAGGGGTTGCCAAGCTTCCAAAAAACTACTAGCTTGCTGAAATCTCAGCAAACATTTTTTCACCAAATCTTGATGATACTTGGTGGTAATGATCAGTTCACTAATCCCACTTGGCTGCCCAGTTTTTATTCTTCTAGGTAGAAGCATCGTTTCCAGTAACAGTCTGAACTTTTAGGTTTCACTCTGTTTTCTCCTACATAGATAGCTGTGTTTGGAATTCTAAATCAAACACGGTGTGTGCTAGCTCCTTCAAACTTGACAAAATGAAGTAGTTCTAAGTTCTATCTCTATGGTTTGTTTCCTCTTGAAGTACCCCATGCAGAGACTGGCGAAAAACACTTTCGTTTGAAAGGGGTTGCCAAGCTTCAAAAAACTACTATTTTGCTGAAATCTCAGCAAACATTTTTTCAGCAAATCTTGATGATACTTGGTGGCAATGAGCAGTTCACTAAGCCGACTTCGCTGCCCAATTTTCACTCTTCTATGTTCAAACGTTCGTTTCCAGTAACACTTTGAATTTTTAGGTTTCACTCTGTTTTCTCCTACATAGATAGCTGTGTTTGGAATTCTAAATCAAACACGGTTTGTGCTAGCTCCTTGAAATTTGACCAAATGAAGTAGTTCTAAGTTCTATCTCTATGGTTTGTTTCCTCTTGAAGTACCCCATGCAGAGACTGGCGAAAAACACTTTCGTTTGAAAGGGGTTGCCAAGCTTCCAAAAAACTACTAGTTTGCTGAAATCTCAGCAAACATTTTTTCACCAAATCTTGATGATACTTGGTGGTAAGAATCAGTTCACTAATCCCACTTGGCTGCCCAGTTTTTATTCTTCTAGGTTGAAGCATTCGTTTCCAGTAACAGTCTGAATTTTTAGGTTTCACTCTGTTTTCTTTTACATAGAAAGCTGTGTTTGGAATTCGAAATCAAACACGGTTTGTGCTAGCTCCTTGAAACTTGACCAAATGAAGTAGTTCTAAGTTCCATCTCTATGGTTTGTTTCCTCTTGATGTACCCCATGCAGAGACTGGCGAAAAACACTTTCGTTTGAAAGGGGTTGCCAAGCTTCCAAAAAACTACTAGTTTGCTGAAATCTCAGCAAACATTTTTTCACCAAATCTTGATGATACTTGGTGATAATGATCAGTTCACTAATCCCACTTGGCTGCCCAATTTTTATTCTTCTAGGATGAAGCATTCGTTTCCAGGAACAGTTTGAATTTTTAGGTTTCACTCTGTTTTCTCCTACATAGGTAGCTATGTTTGGAATTCTAAATCAAACACGGTTTGTGGTAGCTCCTTGAAACTTGACCAAACGAAGTAGTTCTAAGTTCTATCTCTATGGTTTGTTTCCTCTTGAAGTACCCCATGCAGAGACTGGCGAAAAACACTTTCCTTTGAAAGGGGTTGCCAAGCTTCCAAAAAACTACTAGTTTGCTGAAATCTCAGCAAACATTTTTTCACCAAATGTTGATGATACTTGTGGTAATGATCAGGTCACTAAGCCCACTTGGCTGCCCAATTTTCACTCTTCTGGGTTCAAGCCTTCGTTTCCAGGAACCGTCTGAATTTTTAGGTTTCACTCTGTTTTCTCCTACATAGATAGCTGTGTTTGGAATTCTAAATCAAACACGGTTTGTGCTAGCTCCTTGAAACTTTACCAAATGAAGTAGTTCTAAGTTCTATCTCTATGGTTTGTTTCCTCTTGAAGTACCCCATGCAGAGACTGGCGAAAAACACTTTCATTTGAAAGGGGTTGCCAAGCTTCCAAAAAACTACTAGTTTGCTGAAATCTCAGCAAACATTTTTTCAGCAAATCTTGATGATACTTGGTGGCAATGATCAGTTCACTAAGCCGACTTCGCTGCCCAATTTTCACTCTTCTAGGTGGAAGCATCGTTTCCAGTAACAGTCTGAATTTTTAGGTTTCACTCTGTTTTCTCCTACATAGATAGCTGTGTTTGGAATTCTAAATCAAACACGGTTTGTGCTAGCTCCTTGAAACTTGACCAAATGAAGTAGTTCTAAGTTCTATCTCTATGGTTTGTTTCCTCTTGAAGTACCCCATGCAGAGACTGGCGAAAAACACTTTCGTTTGAAAGGGGTTGCCAAGCTTCCAAAAAACTACTAGTTTGCTGAAATCTCAGCAAACATTTTTTCACCAAATCTTGATGATACTTGGTGGTAATGATCAGTTCACTAAGCCCACTTGGCTGCCCAATTTTCACTCTTAGAGGTTCAAGCGTTCGTTTCCAGGAACAGTTTGAATTTTTAGGTTTCACTCTGTTTTCTCCTACATAGATAGCTATGTTTGGAATTCTGAATCAAACACGGTTTTTGCTAGCTCCTTGAAACTTGACCAAACGAAGTAGTTCTAAGTTCTATCTCTATGGTTTGTTTCCTCTTGAAGTACCCCATGCAGAGACTGGCGAAAAACACTTTCGTTTGAAAGGGGTTGCCAAGCTTCCAAAAAACTACTAGCTTGCTGAAATCTCAGCAAACATTTTTTCACCAAATCTTGATGATACTTGGTGGTAATGATCAGTTCACTAATCCCACTTGTCTGCCCAGATTTTATTCTTCTAGGTAGAAGCATCGTTTCCAGTAACAGTCTGAACTTTTAGGTTTCACTCTGTTTTCTCCTACATAGATAGCTGTGTTTGGAATTCTAAATCAAACACGGTGTGTGCTAGCTCCTTCAAACTTGACAAAATGAAGTAGTTCTAAGTTCTATCTCTATGGTTTGTTTCCTCTTGAAGTACCCCATGCAGAGACTGGCGAAAAACACTTTCGTTTGAAAGGGGTTGCCAAGCTTCAAAAAAACTACAATTTTGCTGAAATCTCAGCAAACATTTTTTCAGCAAATCTTGATGATACTTGGTGGCAATGAGCAGTTCACTAAGCCGACTTCGCTGCCCAATTTTCACTCTTCTATGTTCAAACGTTCGTTTCCAGTAACACTTTGAATTTTTAGGTTTCACTCTGTTTTCTCCTACATAGATAGCTGTGTTTGGAATTCTAAATCAAACACGGTTTGTGCTAGCTCCTTGAAATTTGACCAAATGAAGTAGTTCTAAGTTCTATCTCTATGGTTTGTTTTCTCTTGAAGTACCCCATGCAGAGACTGGCGAAAAACACTTTCGTTTGAAAGGGGTTGCCAAGCTTCCAAAAAACTACTAGTTTGCTGAAATCTCAGCAAACATTTTTTCACCAAATCTTGATGATACTTGGTGGTAAGGATCAGTTCACTAATCCCACTTGGCTGCCCAGTTTTTATTCTTCTAGGTTGAAGCATTCGTTTCCAGTAACAGTCTGAATTTTTAGGTTTCACTCTGTTTTCTTTTACATAGATAGCTGTGTTTGGAATTCGAAATCAAACACGGTTTGTGCTAGCTCCTTGAAACTTGACCAAATGAAGAAGTTCTAAGTTCCATCTCTATGGTTTGTTTCCTCTTGAAGTACCCCATGCAGAGACTGGCGAAAAACACTTTCGTTTGAAAGGGGTTGCCAAGCTTCCAAAAAACTACTAGTTTGCTGAAATCTCAGCAAACATTTTTTCACCAAATCTTGATGATACTTGGTGATAATGATCAGTTCACTAATCCCACTTGGCTGCCCAATTTTTATTCTTCTAGGATGAAGCATTCGTTTCCAGGAACAGTTTGAATTTTTAGGTTTCACTCTGTTTTCTCCTACATAGGTAGCTATGTTTGGAATTCTAAATCAAACACGGTTTGTGCTAGCTCCTTGAAACTTGACCAAACGAAGTAGTTCTAAGTTCTATCTCTATGGTTTGTTTCCTCTTGAAGTACCCCATGCAGAGACTGGCGAAAAACACTTTCCTTTGAAAGGGGTTGCCAAGCTTCCAAAAAACTAATAGTTTGCTGAAATCTCAGCAAACATTTTTTCACCAAATCTTGATGATACTTTCTGGTAATGATCAGTTCACTAATCCCACTTGGCTGCCCAATTTTTATTCTTCTAGGTTGAAGCATCGTTTCCAGTAACAGTCTGAATTTTTAGGTTTCACTCTGTTTTCTCCTACATAGATAGCTGTGTTTGGAATTCTAAATCAAACACGGTTTGTGCTAGCTCCTTGAAACTTTAAAAAATGAAGTAGTTCTAAGTTCTATCTCTATGGTTTGTTTCCTCTTGAAGTACCGCATGCAGAGACTGGCGAAAAACACTTTCGTTTGAAAGGGGTTGCCAAGCTTCCAAAAAACTACTAGTTTGCTGAAATCTCAGCAAACATTTTTTCACCAAATCTTGATGATACTTCGTGGTAATGATCAGTTCACTAAGCACACTTGGCTGCCCAATTTTTATTCTTCTAGGTTGAAGCATCGTTTCCAGTAACAGTCTGAATTTTTAGGTTTCACTCTGTTTTCTCCTACATAGATAGCTGTGTTTGGAATTCTAAATCAAACACGGTTTGTGCTAGCTCCTTGAAACTTGACCAAATGAAGTAGTTCTAAGTTCTATCTCTATGGTTTGTTTCCTCTTGAAGTACACCATGCAGAGACTGGCGAAAAACACTTTCGTTTGAAAGGGGTTGCCAAGCTTCCAAAAAACTACTAGTTTGCTGAAATCTCAGCAAACATTTTTTCAGCAAATCTTGATGATACTTGGTGGCAATGATCAGTTCACTAAGCCGACTTGGCTAGCCAATTTTCACTCTTCTATGTTCAAACGTTCGTTTCCAGTAACACTTTGAATTTTAAAGTTTCACTCTGTTTTCTCCTACATAGTTAGCTGTGTTTGGAATTCTAAATCAAACACGGTTTGTGCTGGCTCCTTGAAATTTGACCAAATGAAGTAGTTGTAAGTTCTATCTCTATGGTTTGTTTCCTCTTGAAGTACTAAATGCTGAGATTGGCGAAAAACACTTTTGTTTGAAAGGGGTTGCCAAGCTTCCAAAAAACTACTAGTTTGCTGAAATCTCAGCAAACATTTTTTCACCAAATCTTGATGATACTTGGTGGTAAGGATCAGTTCACTAAGCCCACTTGGCTGCCCAGTTTTTATTCTTCTAGGTTGAAGCATTCGTTTCCAGTAACAGTCTGAATTTTTAGGTTTCACTCTGTTTTCTTTGACATAGATAGCTGTGTTTGGAATTCTAAATCAAACACGGTTTGTGCTAGCTCCTTGAAACTTGACCAAATGATGTAGTTCTAAGTTCCATCTCTATGGTTTGTTTCCTCTTGAAGTACCCCATGCAGAGACTGGCGAAAAACACTTTCGTTTGAAAGGGGTTGCCAAGCTTCCAAAAACTACAAGTTTGCTGAAATCTCAGCAAACATTTTTTCACCAAATCTTGATGATACTTGGTGATAATGATCAGTTCACTAATCCCACTTGGCTGCCCAATTTTTATTCTTCTAGGTTGAAGCATTCGTTTCCAGGAACAGTTTGAATTTTTAGGTTTCACTCTGTTTTCTCCTACATAGATAGCTATGTTTGGAATTCTGAATCAAACACGGTTTTTGCTAGCTCCTTGAAACTTGACCAAACGAAGTAGTTCTAAGTTGTATCTCTATGGTTTGTTTCCTCTTGAAGTACCCCATGCAGAGACTGGCGAAAAACACTTTCGTTTGAAAGGGGTTGCCAAGCTTCCAAAAAACTACTAGTTTGCTGAAATCTCAGCAAACATTTTTTCACCAAATCTTGATGATACTTGGTTGTAATGATCAGTTCACTAATCCCACTTGGCTGCCCAGTTTTTATTCTTCTAGGTTGAAGCATCGTTTCCAGTAACAGTCTGAACTTTTAGGTTTCACTCTGTTTTCTCCTACATAGATAGCTGTGTTTGGAATTCTAAATCAAACACGGTTTGTGCTAGCTCCTTGAAACTTGACAAAATGAAGTAGTTCTAAGTTCTATCTCTATGGTTTGTTTCCTCTTGAAGTACCCCATGCAGAGACTGGCGAAAAACACTTTCGTTTGAAAGGTGTTGCCAAGCTTCCAAAAAACTACTAGTTTGCTGAAATCTCAGCAAACATTTTTTCAGCAAATCTTGATGATACTTGGTGGCAATGATCAGTTCACTAAGCCGACTTCGCTGCCCAATTTTCACTCTTCTATGTTCCAACGTTCGTTTCCAGTAACACTTTGAATTTTTAGGTTTCACTCTGTTTTCTCCTACATAGATAGCTGTGTTTGGAATTCTAAATCAAACACGGTTTGTGCTAGCTCCTTGAAATTTGACCAAATGAAGTAGTTCTAAGTTCTATCTCTATGGTTTGTTTCCTCTTGAAGTACCCCATGCAGAGACTGGCGAAAAACACTTTTGTTTGAAAGGGGTTGCCAAGCTTCCAAAAAACTACTAGTTTGCTGAAATCTCAGCAAACATTTTTTCACCAAATCTTGATGATACTTGGTGGTAATGATCAGTTCACTAAGCCCACTTGGCTGCCCAGTTTTTATTCTTCTAGGTTGAAGCATTCGTTTCCAGTAACAGTCTGAATTTTTAGGTTTCACTCTGTTTTCTTTGACATAGATAGCTGTGTTTGGAATTCTAAATCAAACACGGTTTGTGCTAGCTCCTTGAAACTTGACCAAATGAAGTAGTTCTAAGTTCTATCTCTATGGTTTGTTTCCTCTTGAAGTACCCCATGCAGAGACTGGCGAAAAACACTTTCATTTGAAAGGGGTTGCCATGCTTCCAAATACTACTAGTCTGCTGAAATCTCAGCAAACATTTTTTCACCAAACCTTGATGATACTTGGTGGTAATGATCAGTTCACTAATCCCACTTGGATGCCCACTTTTTATTCTTCTAGGTTGAAGCATCGTTTCCAGTAACAGTCTGAATTTTTAGGTTTCACTCTGTTTTCTCCTACATAGTTAGCTGTGTTTGGAATTCTAAATCAAACACGGTTTTTGCTGGCTCCTTGAAATTTGACCAAATGAAGTAGTTCTAAGTTCTATCTCTATGGTTTGTTTCCTCTTGAAGTACCCCATGCTGAGACTGGCGAAAAACACTTTTGTTTGAAAGGGGTTGCCAAGCTTCCAAAAAACTACTAGTTTGCTGAAATCTCAGCAAACATTTTTTCACCAAATCTTGATGATACTTGGTGGTAAGGATCAGTTCACTAAGCCCACTTGGCTGCCCAGTTTTTATTCTTCTAGGTTGAAGCATTCGTTTCCAGTAACAGTCTGAATTTTTAGGTTTCACTCTGTTTTCTTTTACATAGATAGCTGTGTTTGGAATTCTAAATCAAACACGGTTTGTGCTAGCTCCTTGAAACTTGACCAAATGAAGTAGTTCTAAGTTCCATCTCTATGGTTTGTTTCCTCTTGAAGTACCCCATGCAGAGACTGGCGAAAAACACTTTCGTTTGAAAGGGGTTGCCAAGCTTCCAAAAAACTACTAGTTTGCTGAAATCTCAGCAAACATTTTTTCACCAAATCTTGATGATACTTGGTGATAATGATCAGTTCACTAATCCCACTTGGCTGCCCAATTTTTATTCTTCTAGGTTGAAGCATTCGTTTCCAGGAACAGTTTGAATTTTTAGGTTTCACTCTGTTTTCTCCTACATAGATAGCTATGTTTGGAATTCTGAATCAAACACGGTTTTTGCTAGCTCCTTGAAAGTTGACCAAATGAAGTAGTTCTAAGTTGTATCTCTATGGTTTGTTTCCTCTTGAAGTACCCCATGCAGAGACTGACGAAAAACACTTTCGTTTGAAAGGGGTTGCCAAGCTTCCAAAAAACTACTAGTTTGCTGAAATCTCAGCAAACATTTTTTCACCAAATCTTGATGATACTTGGTGGTAATGATCAGTTCACTAATCCCACTTGGCTGCCCAGTTTTTATTCTTCTAGGTTGAAGCATCGTTTCCAGTAACAGTCTGAACTTTTAGGTTTCACTCTGTTTTCTCCTACATAGATAGCTGTGTTTGGAATTCTAAATCAAACACGGTTTGTGCTAGCTCCTTGAAACTTGACCAAATGAAGTAGTTCTAAGTTCTATCTCTATGGTTTGTTTCCTCTTGAAGTACCCCATGCAGAGACTGGCGAAAAACACTTTCGTTTGAAAGGGGTTGCCAAGCTTCCAAAAAACTACTAGTTTGCTGAAATCTCAGCAAACCTTTTTTCAGCAAATCTTGATGATACTTGGTGGCAATGATCAGTTCACTAAGCCGACTTCGCTGCCCAATTTTCACTCTTCTATGTTCAAACGTTCGTTTCCAGTAACACTTTGAATTTTTAGGTTTCACTCTGTTTTCTCCTACATAGATAGCTGTGTTTGGAATTCTAAATCAAACACGGTTTGTGCTAGCTCCTTGAAATTTGACCAAATGAAGTAGTTCTAAGTTCTATCTCTATGGTTTGTTTCCTCTTGAAGTACCCCATGCAGAGACTGGCGAAAAACACTTTTGTTTGAAAGGGGTTGCCAAGCTTCCAAAAAACTACTAGTTTGCTGAAATCTCAGCAAACATTTTTTCACCAAATCTTGATGATACTTGGTGGTAATGATCAGTTCACTAAGCCCACTTGGCTGCCCAGTTTTTATTCTTCTAGGTTGAAGCATTCGTTTCCAGTAACAGTCTGAATTTTTAGGTTTCACTCTGTTTTCTTTGACATAGATAGCTGTGTTTGGAATTCTAAATCAAACACGGTTTGTGCTAGCTCCTTGAAACCTGACCAAATGAAGTAGTTCTAAGTTCTATCTCTATGGTTTGTTTCCTCTTGAAGTACCCCATGCAGAGACTGGCGAAAAACACTTTCATTTGAAAGGGGTTGCCATGCTTCCAAATACTACTAGTCTGCTGAAATCTCAGCAAACATTTTTTCACCAAACCTTGATGATACTTGGTGGTAATGATCAGTTCACTAATCCCACTTGGATGCCCACTTTTTATTCTTCTAGGTTGAAGCATCGTTTCCAGTAACAGTCTGAATTTTTAGGTTTCACTGTGTTTTCTCCTACATAGATAGCTGTGTTTGGAATTCTGAATCAAACACGGTTTTTGCTAGCTCCTTGAAACTTGACCAAACGAAGTAGTTCTAAGTTCTATCTCTATGGTTTGTTTCCTCTTGAAGTACCCCATGCAGAGACTGGCGAAAAACACTTTCGTTTGAAAGGGGTTGCCAAGCTTCCAAAAACTACTAGTTTGCTGAAATCTCAGCAAACATTTTTTCACCAAATCTTGATGATACTTCGTGGTAATGATCAGTTCACTAAGCACACTTGGCTGCCCAATTTTTATTCTTCTAGGTTGAAGCATCGTTTCCAGTAACAGTCTGAATTTTTAGGTTTCACTCTGTTTTCTCCTACATAGATAGCTGTGTTTGGAATTCTAAATCAAACACGGTTTGTGGTAGCTCCTTGAAACTTGACCAAATGAAGTAGTTCTAAGTTCTATCTCTATGGTTTGTTTCCTCTTGAAGTACCCCATGCAGAGACTGGCGAAAAACACTTTCGTTTGAAAGGGGTTGCCAAGCTTCCAAAAAACTACTAGTTTGCTGAAATCTCAGCAAACATTTTTTCAGCAAATCTTGATGATACTTGGTGGCAATGATCAGTTCACTAAGCCGACTTGGCTAGCCAATTTTCACTCTTCTATGTTCAAAGGTTCGTTTCCAGTAACACTTTGAATTTTTAAGTTTCACTCTGTTTTCTCCTACATAGTTAGCTGTGTTTGGAATTCTAAATCAAACACGGTTTGTGCTGGCTCCTTGAAATTTGACCAAATGAAGTAGTTCTAAGTTCTATCTCTATGGTTTGTTTCCTCTTGAAGTACCCCATGCAGAGACTGGCGAAAAACACTTTTGTTTGAAAGGGGTTGACAAGCTTCCAAAAAACTACTAGTTTGCTGAAATCTCAGCAAACATTTTTTCACCAAATCTTGATGATACTTGGTGGTAATGATCAGTTCACTAAGCCCACTTGGCTGCCCAGTTTTTATTCTTCTAGGTTGAAGCATTCGTTTCCAGTAACAGTCTGAATTTTTAGGTTTCACTCTGTTTTCTTTGACTTAGATAGCTGTGTTTGGAATTCTAAATCAAACACGGTTTGTGCTAGCTCCTTGAAACTTGACCAAATGATGTAGTTCTAAGTTCCATCTCTATGGTTTGTTTCCTCTTGAAGTACCCCATGCAGAGAATGGCGAAAAACACTTTCGTTTGAAAGGGGTTGCCAAGCTTCCAAAAAACTACAAGTTTGCTGAAATCTCAGCAAACATTTTTTCACCAAACCTTGATGATACTTGGTGGTAATGATCAGTTCACTAATCCCACTTGGCTGCCCAATTTTTATTCTTCTAGGTTGAAGCATTCGTTTCCAGGAACAGTTTGAATTTTTAGGTTTCACTCTGTTTTCTCCTACATAGATAGCTATGTTTGGAATTCTGAATCAAACACGGTTTTTGCTAGCTCCTTGAAACTTGACCAAACGAAGTAGTTCTAAGTTCTATCTCTATGGTTTGTTTCCTCTTGAAGTACCCCATGCAGAGACTGGCGAAAAACACTTTCGTTTGAAAGGGGTTGCCAAGCTTCCAAAAATCTACTGGTTTGCTGAAATTTCAGCAAACATTTTTTCACCAAATCTTGATGATACTTGGTGGTAATGATCAGTTCACTAATCCCACTTGGCTGCCCAGTTTTTATTCTTCTAGGTTGAAGCATCGTTTCCAGTAACAGTCTGAACTTTTAGGTTTCACTCTGTTTTCTCCTACATAGATAGCTGTGTTTGGAATTCTAAATCAAACACGGTTTGTGCTAGCTCCTTGAAACTTGACAAAATGAAGTAGTTCTAAGTTCTATCTCTATGGTTTGTTTCCTCTTGAAGTACACCATGCAGAGACTGGCGAAAAACACTTTCGTTTGAAAGGGGTTGCCAAGCTTCCAAAAAACTACTAGTTTGCTGAAATCTCAGCAAACATTTTTTCAGCAAATCTTGATGATACTTGGTGGCAATGATCAGTTCACTAAGCCGACTTCGCTGCCCAATTTTCACTCTTCAATTTTCAAACGTTCGTTTCCAGTAACACTTTGAATTTTTAGGTTTCACTCTGTTTTCTCCTACATAGATAGCTGTGTTTGGAATTCTAAATCAAACACGGTTTGTGCTAGCTCCTTGAAATTTGACCAAATGAAGTAGTTCTAAGTTCTATCTCTATGGTTTGTTTCCTCTTGAAGTACCCCATGCAGAGACTGGCGAAAAACACTTTCGTTTGAAAGGGGTTGCCAAGCTTCCAAAAAACTACTAGTTTGCTGAAATCTCAGCAAACATTTTTTCACCAAATCTTGATGATACTTGGTGGTAATGATCAGTTCACTAATCCCACTTGGCTGCCCAGTTTTTATTCTTCTAGGTTGAAGCATTCGTTTCCAGTAACAGTCTGAATTTTTAGGTTTCACTCTGTTTTCTTTTACATAGATAGCTGTGTTTGGAATTCTAAATCAAACACGGTTTGTGCTAGCTCCTTGAAACTTGACCAAATGAAGTAGTTCTAAGTTCCATCTCTATGGTTTGTTTCCTCTTGAAGTACCCCATGCAGAGACTGGCGAAAAACACTTTCGTTTGAAAGGGGTTGCCAAGCTTCCAAAAAACTACTAGTTTGCTGAAATCTCAGCAAACATTTTTTCACCAAATCTTGATGATACTTGGTGATAATGATCAGTTCCCTAATCCCACTTGGCTGCCCAATTTTTATTCTTCTAGGATGAAGCATTCGTTTTCAGGAACAGTTTGAATTTTTAGGTTTCACTCTGTTTTCTCCTACATAGGTAGCTATGTTTGGAATTCTAAATCAAACACGGTTTGTGCTAGCTCCTTGAAACTTGACCAAACGAAGTAGTTCTAAGTTCTATCTCTATGGTTTGTTTCCTCTTGAAGTACCCCATGCAGAGACTGGCGAAAAACACTTTCCTTTGAAATGGGTTGCCAAGCTTCCAAAAAACTACTAGTTTGCTGAAATCTCAGCAAACATTTTTTCACCAAATCTTGATGATACTTGGTGGTAATGATCAGTTCACTAATCCCACTTGGCTGCCCAATTTTTATTCTTCTAGGTTGAAGCATCGTTTCCAGTAACAGTCTGAATTTTTAGGTTTCACTCTGTTTTCTCCTACATAGATAGCTGTGTTTGGAATTCTAAATCAAACACGGTTTGTGCTAGCTCCTTGAAACTTTACCAAATGAAGTAGTTCTAAGTTCTATCTCTATGGTTTGTTTCCTCTTGAAGTACCGCATGCAGAGACTGGCGAAAAACACTTTCGTTTGAAAGGGGTTTCCAAGCTTCCAAAAAACTACTAGTTTGCTGAAATCTCAGCAAACATTTTTGCACCAAATCTTGATGATACTTCGTGGTAATGATCAGTTCACTAAGCCCACTTGGCTGCCCAATTTTTATTCTTCTAGGTTGAAGCATCGTTTCCAGTAACATTCTGAATTTTTAGGTTTCACTCTGTTTTCTCCTACATAGATAGCTGTGTTTGGAATTCTAAATCAAACACGGTTTGTGCTAGCTCCTTGAAACATGACCAAATGAAGTAGTTCTAAGTTCTATCTCTATTTTTTGTTTCCTCTTGAAGTACCCCATGCAGAGACTGGCGAAAAACACTTTCATTTGAAAGGGGTTGCCAAGCTTCCAAAAAACTACTAGTTTGCTGAAATCTCAGCAAACATTTTTTCAGCAAATCTTGATGATACTTGGTGGCAATGATCAGTTCACTAAGCCGACTTGGCTAGCCAATTTTCACTCTTCTATGTTCAAACGTTCATTTCCAGTAACACTTTGAATTTTTAAGTTTCACTCTGTTTTCTCCTACATAGTTAGCTGTGTTTGGAATTCTAAATCAAACACGGTTTGTGCTGGCTCCTTGAAATTTGAACAAATGAAGTAGTTCTAAGTTCTATCTCTATGGTTTGTTTCCTGTTGAAGTACCCCATGCAGAGACTGGCGAAAAACACTTTTGTTTGAAAGGGGTTGACAAGCTCCCAAAAAACTACTAGTTTGCTGAAATCTCAGCAAACATTTTTTCACCAAATCTTGATGATACTTGGTGGTAATGATCAGTTCACTAAGCCCACTTGGCTGCCCAGTTTTTATTCTTCTAGGTTGAAGCATTCGTTTCCAGTAACAGTCTGAATTTTTAGGTTTCACTCTGTTTTCTTTGACTTAGATAGCTGTGTTTGGAATTCTAAATCAAACACGGTTTGTGCTAGCTCCTTGAAACTTGACCAAATGATGTAGTTCTAAGTTCCATCTCTATGGTTTGTTTCCTCTTGAAGTACCCCATGCAGAGACTGGCGAAAAACACTTTCGTTTGAAAGGGGTTGCCAAGCTTCCAAAAAACTACAAGTTTGCTGAAATCTCAGCAAACATTTTTTCACCAAATCTTGATGATACTTGGTGATAATGATCAGTTCACTAATCCCACTTGGCTGCCCAATTTTTATTCTTCTAGGTTGAAGCATTCGTTTCCAGGAACAGTTTGAATTTTTAGGTTTCACTCTGTTTTCTCCTACATAGATAGCTATGTTTGGAATTCTGAATCAAACACGGTTTTTGCTAGCTCCTTGAAACTTGACCAAACGAAGTAGTTCTAAGTTCTATCTCTATGGTTTTGTTTCCTCTTGAAGTACCCCATGCAGAGACTGGCGAAAAACACTTTCGTTGGAAAGGGGTTGCCAAGCTTCCAAAAAACTACTGGTTTGCTGAAATCTCAGCAAACATTTTTTCAGCAAATCTTGATGATACTTGGTGGCAATGATCAGTTCACTGAGCCGACTTTGCTGCCCAATTTTCACTCTTCTATGTTCAAACGTTCGTTTCCAGTAACACTTTGAATTTTTAGGTTTCACTCTGTTTTCTCCTACATAGATAGCTGTGTTTGGAATTCTAAATCAAACACGGTTTGTGCTAGCTCCTTGAAATTTGACCAAATGAAGTAGTTCTAAGTTCTATCTCTATGGTTTGTTTCCTCTTGAAGTACCCCATGCAGAGACTGGCCAAAAACACTTTCGTTTGAAAGGGGTTGCCAAGCTTCCAAAAAACTACTAGTTTGCTGAAATCTCAGCAAACATTTTTTTCACCAAATCTTGATGATACTTGGTGGTAATGATCAGTTCACTAATCCCACTTGGCTGCCCAGTTTTTATTCTTCTAGGTTGAAGCATTCGTTTCCAGTAACAGTCTGAATTTTTAGGTTTCACTCTGTTTTCTTTTACATAGATAGCTGTGTTTGGAATTCTAAATCAAACACGGTTTGTGCTAGCTCCTTGAAACTTGACCAAATGAAGTAGTTCTAGTTCTATCTCTATGGTTTGTTTCCTCTTGAAGTACCCCATGCAGAGACTGGCGAAAACACTTTTGTTTGAAAGGGGTTGCCAAGCTTCCAAAAAACTACTAGTTTGCTGAAATCTCAGCAAACATTTTTTCACCAAACCTTGATGATACTTGGTGGTAATGATCAGTTCACTAATCCCACGTGGCTGCCCAATTTTTATTCTTCTAGGTTGAAGCATCGTTTCCAGTAACAGTCTGAATTTTTAGGTTTCACTCTGTTTTCTCCTACATAGATAGCTGTGTTTGGAATTCTAAATCAAACACGGTTTGTGCTAGCTCCTTGAAACTTGACCAAATGAAGTAGTTCTAAGTTCTATCTCTATGGTTTGTTTCCTCTTGAAGTACCCCATGAAGAGACTGGCGAAAAACACTTTCGTTTGAAAGGGGTTGCCAAGCTTCCAAAAAACTACTAGTTTGCTGAAATCTCAGCAAACCTTTTTTTAGCAAATCTTGATGATTCTTGGTGGCAATGATCAGTTCACTAAGCCGACTTGGCTGCCCAATTTTCACTCTTCTATGTTCAAACGTTCGTTTCCAGTAACACTTTGAATTTTTAGGTTTCACTCTGTTTTCTCCTACAGAGATAGCTGTGTTTGGAATTCTAAATCAAACACGGTTTGTGCTAGCTCCTTGAAACTTGACCAAATGAAGTAGTTCTAAGTTCTATCTCTATGGTTTGTTTCCTCTTGAAGTACCGCATGCAGGGACTGGCGAAAAACACTCTCGTTTGAAAGGGGTTGCCATGCTTCCAAAAAACTGCTAGTTTGCTGAAATCTCAGCAAACATTTTTTCACCATATCTTGATGATACTTGGTGGTAATGATCAGTTCACTAAGCCCACTTGGCTGCCCAATTTTCACTCTTCGAGGTTCAAGCTTTCGTTTCCAGTAACAGTTTGAATTTTAAGTTTCACTCTGTTTTCTCCTACATAGATAGCTATGTTTGGAATTCTAAATCAAACACGGTTTGTGCTAGCTCCTTGAAACTTGACCAAACGAAGTAGTTCTAAGTTCTATCTCTATGGTTTGTTTCCTCTTGAAGTACCCCATGCAGAGACTGGCGAAAAACACTTTCGTTTGAAAGGGGTTGCCAAGCTTCCAAAAAACTACTAGTTTGCTGAAATCTCAGCAAACATTTTTTCACCAAATCTTGATGATACTTGGTGGTAATGATCAGTTCACTAATCCCACTTGGCTGCCCAATTTTTACTCTTCTAGGTTGAAGCATCGTTTCCAGTGACATTCTGAACTTTTAGGTTTCAGTCTGTTTTCTCCTACATAGATAGCTGTGTTTGGAATTCTAAATCAAACACGGTTTGTGATAGCTCCTTGAAACTTGACCAAATGAAGTAGTTCTAAGTTCTATCTCTATGGTTTGTTTCCTCTTGAAGTACCCCATGCAGAGACTGGCGAAAAACACTTTCGTTTGAAAGGGGTTGCCAAGCTTCCAAAAAACTACTAGTTTGCTGAAATCTCAGCAAACATTTTTTCACCCAATCTTGATGATACTTGGTGGTAATAATCAGTTGACTAAGCCCACTTGGCTGCCCAATTTTCACTCTTCGAGGTTCAAGCGTTCGTTTCCAGTAACAGTTTGAATTTTTAGGTTTCACTCTGTTTTCTCCTACATAGATAGCTGTGTTTGGAATTCTAAATCAAACACGGTTTGTGCTAGCTCCTTGAAACTTGACCAAATGAAGTAGTTCTAAGTTCTATCTCTATGGTTTGTTTCCTCTTGAAGTACCCCATGCAGAGACTGGCGAAAAACACTTTCGTTTGAAAGGAGATGCCAAGCTCCCAAAAAACTACTAGTTTGCTGAATTATCAGCAAACATTTTTTCACCAAATCTTGATGATACTTGCTGGCAATGATCAGTTCACTAAGCCGACTTGGCTGCCCAATTTTCACTCTTCTATGTTCAAACGCTCGTTTCCAGTAACACTTTGAATTTTTAGGTTTCACTCTTTTTTCTCCTACATAGATAGCTGTGTTTGGAATTCTAAATCAAACACGGTTTGTGCTAGCTCCTTGAAATTTGACCAAATGAAGTAGTTCTAAGTTCTATCTCTATGGTTTGTTTCCTCTTGAAGTACCTTATGCAGAGACTGGCGAAAAACACTTTCGTTTGAAAGGGGTTGCCAAGCTTCCAAAAAAGTACTAGTTTGCTGAAATCTCAGCAAACATTTTTTCACCAAATCTTGATGATACTTGGTGGTAATGATCAGTTCACTAATCCCACTTTGCTGCCCAATTTTTATTCTTCAAGGTTGAAGCATTCGTTTCCAGGAACAGGTTGAATTTTTAGGTTTCACTCTGTTTTCTCCTACATAGATAGCTGTGTTTGGAATTCTAAATCAAACACGGTTTGTGCTAGCTCCTTGAAACTTGACCAAATGAAGTAGTTCTAAGTTCTATCTCTATGGTTTGTTTCCTCTTGAAGTACCCCATGCAGCGACTGGCGAAAACACTTTCGTTTGAAAGGGGTTGCCAAGCTTCCAAAAAACTACTAGTTTGCTGAAATCTCAGCAAACATTTTTTCACCAAATCTTGATGATACTTGGTGGTAATGATCAGTTCACTAATCCCACTTTGCTGCCCAATTTTTATTCTTCTAGGTTGAAGCATCGTTTCCAGTAACAGTTGAATTTTTAGGTTTCACTCTGTTTTCTCCTACATAGATAGCTGTGTTTGGAATTCTAAATCAAACACGGTTTGTGCTAGCTCCTTGAAACTTGACCAAACGAAGTAGTTCTAAGTTCTATCTCTATGGTTTGTTTCCTCTTGAAGTACCCCATGCAGAGACTGGCGAAAAACACTTTCGTTTGAAAGGGGTTGCCAAGCTTCCAAAAAACTACTAGTTTGCTGAAATCTCAGCAAACATTTTTTCACCATATCTTGATGATACTTGGTGGTAATGATCAGTTCACTAAGCCCACTTGGCTGCCCAATTTTCACTCTTCGAGGTTCAAGCGTTCGTTTCCAGGAACAGTTTGAATTTTAAGTTTCACTCTGTTTTCTCCTACATAGATAGCTATGTTTGGAATTCTAAATCAAACACGGTTTGTGCTAGCTCCTTGAAACTTGACCAAACGAAGTAGTTCTAAGTTCTATCTCTATGGTTTGTTTCCTCTTGAAGTACCCCATGCAGAGACTGGTGAAAAACACTTTCGTTTGAAAGGGGTTGCCAAGCTTCCAAAAAACTACTAGTTTGCTGAAATCTCAGCAAGCATTTTTTCACCAAATCTTGATGATACTTGGTGGTAATGATCAGTTCACTAATCCCACTTGGCTGCCCAATTTTTACTCTTCTAGGTTGAAGCATCGTTTCCAGTGACAGTCTGAACTTTTAGGTTTCACTCTGTTTTCTCCTACATAGATAGCTGTGTTTGGAATTCTAAATCAAACACGGTTTGTGATAGCTCCTTGAAACTTGACCAAATGAAGTAGTTCTAAGTTCTATCTCTATGGTTTGTTTCCTCTTGAAGTACCCCATGCAGAGACTGGCGAAAAACACTTTCGTTTGAAAGGGGTTGCCAAGCTTCCAAAAAACTACTAGTTTGCTGAAATCTCAGCAAACATTTTTTCACCCAATCTTGATGATACTTGGTGGTAATAATCAGTTGACTAAGCCCACTTGGCTGCCCAAATTTCACTCTTCGAGGTTCAAGCGTTCGTTTCCAGTAACAGTTTGAATTTTTAGGTTTCACTCTGTTTTCTCCTACATAGATAGCTGTGTTTGGAATTCTAAATCAAACACGGTTTGTGCTAGCTCCTTGAAACTTGACCAAATGAAGTAGTTCTAAGTTCTATCTCTATGGTTTGTTTCCTCTTGAAGTACCCCATGCAGAGACTGGCGAAAAACACTTTTGTTTGAAAGGGGTTGACAAGCTCCCAAAAAACTACTAGTTTGCTGAAATCTCAGCAAACATTTTTTCACCAAATCTTGATGATACTTGGTGGTAATGATCAGTTCACTAAGCCCACTTGGCTGCCCAGTTTTTATTCTTCTAGGTTGAAGCATTCGTTTCCAGTAACAGTCTGAATTTTTAGGTTTCACTCTGTTTTCTTTGACTTAGATAGCTGTGTTTGGAATTCTAAATCAAACACGGTTTGTGCTAGCTCCTTGAAACTTGACCAAATGATGTAGTTCTAAGTTCCATCTCTATGGTTTGTTTCCTCTTGAAGTACCCCATGCAGAGACTGGCGAAAAACACTTTCGTTTGAAAGGGGTTGCCAAGCTTCCAAAAAACTACAAGTTTGCTGAAATCTCAGCAAACATTTTTTCACCAAATCTTGATGATACTTGGTGATAATGATCAGTTCACTAATCCCACATGGCTGCCCAATTTTTATTCTTCTAGGTTGAAGCATTCGTTTCCAGGAACAGTTTGAATTTTTAGGTTTCACTCTGTTTTCTCCTACATAGATAGCTATGTTTGGAATTCTGAATCAAACACGGTTTTTGCTAGCTCCTTGAAACTTGACCAAACGAAGTAGTTCTAAGTTCTATCTCTATGGTTTGTTTCCTCTTGAAGTACCCCATGCAGAGACTGGCGAAAAACACTTTCGTTTGAAAGGGGTTGCCAAGCTTCCAAAAAACTACTGGTTTGCTGAAATCTCAGCAAACATTTTTTCAGCAAATCTTGATGATACTTGGTGGCAATGATCAGTTCACTAAGCCGACTTTGCTGCCCAATTTTCACTCTTCTATGTTCAAACGTTCGTTTCCAGTAACACTTTGAATTTTTAGGTTTCACTCTGTTTTCTCCTATATAGATAGCTGTGTTTGGAATTCTAAATCAAACACGGTTTGTGCTAGCTCCTTGAAATTTGACCAAATGAAGTAGTTCTAAGTTCTATCTCTATGGTTTGTTTCCTCTTGAAGTACCCCATGCAGAGACTGGCGAAAAACACTTTCGTTTGAAAGGGGTTGCCAAGCTTCCAAAAAACTACTAGTTTGCTGAAATCTCAGCAAACATTTTTTCACCAAATCTTGATGATACTTGGTGGTAATGATCAGTTCACTAATCCCACTTGGCTGCCCAGTTTTTATTCTTCTAGGTTGAAGCATTCGTTTCCAGTAACAGTCTGAATTTTTAGGTTTCACTCTGTTTTCTTTTACATAGATAGCTGTGTTTGGAATTCTAAATCAAACACGGTTTGTGCTAGCTCCTTGAAACTTGACCAAATGAAGTAGTTCTAGTTCTATCTCTATGGTTTGTTTCCTCTTGAAGTACCCCATGCAGAGACTGGCGAAAAACACTTTTGTTTGAAAGGGGTTGCCAAGCTTCCAAAAAACTACTAGTTTGCTGAAATCTCAGCAAACATTTTTTCACCAAACCTTGATGATACTTGGTGGTAATGATCAGTTCACTAATCCCACGTGGCTGCCCAATTTTTATTCTTCTAGGTTGAAGCATCGTTTCCAGTAACAGTCTGAATTTTTAGGTTTCACTCTGTTTTCTCCTACATAGATAGCTGTGTTTGGAATTCTAAATCAAACACGGTTTGTGCTAGCTCCTTGAAACTTGACCAAATGAAGTAGTTCTAAGTTCTATCTCTATGGTTTGTTTCCTCTTGAAGTACCCCATGAAGAGACTGGCGAAAAACACTTTCGTTTGAAAGGGGTTGCCAAGCTTCCAAAAAACTACTAGTTTGCTGAAATCTCAGCAAACCTTTTTTTAGCAAATCTTGATGATTCTTGGTGGCAATGATCAGTTCACTAAGCCGACTTGGCTGCCCAATTTTCACTCTTCTATGTTCAAACGTTCGTTTCCAGTAACACTTTGAATTTTTAGGTTTCACTCTGTTTTCTCCTACAGAGATAGCTGTGTTTGGAATTCTAAATCAAACACGGTTTGTGCTAGCTCCTTGAAACTTGACCAAATGAAGTAGTTCTAAGTTCTATCTCTATGGTTTGTTTCCTCTTGAAGTACCCCATGCAGAGACTGGCGAAAAACACTTTCGTTTGAAAGGGGTTGCCAAGCTTCCAAAAAACTACTAGTTTGCTGAAATCTCAGCAAGCATTTTTTCACCAAATCTTGATGATACTTGGTGGTAATGATCAGTTCACTAATCCCACTTGGCTGCCCAATTTTTACTCTTCTAGGTTGAAGCATCGTTTCCAGTGACATTCTGAACTTTTAGGTTTCACTCTGTTTTCTCCTACATAGATAGCTGTGTTTGGAATTCTAAATCAAACACGGTTTGTGATAGCTCCTTGAAACTTGACCAAATGAAGTAGTTCTAAGTTCTATCTCTATGGTTTGTTTCCTCTTGAAGTACCCCATGCAGAGACTGGCGAAAAACACTTTCGTTTGAAAGGGGTTGCCAAGCTTCCAAAAAACTACTAGTTTGCTGAAATCTCAGCAAACATTTTTTCACCCAATCTTGATGATACTTGGTGGTAATAATCAGTTGACTAAGCCCACTTGGCTGCCCAATTTTCACTCTTCGAGGTTCAAGCGTTCGTTTCCAGTAACAGTTTGAATTTTTAGGTTTCACTCTGTTTTCTCCTACATAGATAGCTGTGTTTGGAATTCTAAATCAAACACGGTTTGTGCTAGCTCCTTGAAACTTGACCAAATGAAGTAGTTCTAAGTTCTATCTCTATGGTTTGTTTCCTCTTGAAGTACCCCATGCAGAGACTGGCGAAAACACTTTCGTTTGAAAGGAGATGCCAAGCTCCCAAAAAACTACTAGTTTGCTGAATTATCAGCAAACATTTTTTCACCAAATCTTGATGATACTTGGTGGCAATGATCAGTTCACTAAGCCGACTTGGCTGCCCAATTTTCACTCTTCTATGTTCAAACGCTCGTTTCCAGGAACACTTTGAATTTTTAGGTTTCACTCTGTTTTCTCCTACATAGATAGCTGTGTTTGGAATTCTAAATCAAACACGGTTTGTGCTAGCTCCTTGAAATTTGACCAAATGAAGTAGTTCTAAGTTCTATCTCTATGGTTTGTTTCCTCTTGAAGTACCTTAGGCAGAGACTGGCGAAAAACACTTTCGTTTGAAAGGGGTTGCCAAGCTTCCAAAAAAGTACTAGTTTGCTGAAATCTCAGCAAACATTTTTTCACCAAATCTTGATGATACTTGGTGGTAATGATCAGTTCACTAATCCCACTTTGCTGCCCAATTTTTATTCTTCTAGGTTGAAGCATTCGTTTCCAGGAACAGGTTGAATTTTTAGGTTTCACTCTGTTTTCTCCTACATAGATAGCTGTGTTTGGAATTCTAAATCAAACACGGTTTGTGCTAGCTCCTTGAAACTTGACCAAATGAAGTAGTTCTAAGTTCTATCTCTATGGTTTGTTTCCTCTTGAAGTACCCCATGCAGCGACTGGCGAAAACACTTTCGTTTGAAAGGGGTTGCCAAGCTTCCAAAAAACTACTAGTTTGCTGAAATCTCAGCAAACATTTTTTCACCAAATCTTGATGATACTTGGTGGTAATGATCAGTTCACTAATCCCACTTTGCTGCCCAATTTTTATTCTTCTAGGTTGAAGCATCGTTTCCAGTAACAGTTGAATTTTTAGGTTTCACTCTGTTTTCTCCTACATAGATAGCTGTGTTTGGAATTCTAAATCAAACACGGTTTGTGCTAGCTCCTTGAAACTTGACCAAACGAAGTAGTTCTAAGTTCTATCTCTATGGTTTGTTTCCTCTTGAAGTACCCCATGCAGAGACTGGCGAAAAACACTTTCGTTTGAAAGGGGTTGCCAAGCTTCCAAAAAACTACTAGTTTGCTGAAATCTCAGCAAACCTTTTTTTAGCAAATCTTGATGATTCTTGGTGGCAATGATCAGTTCACTAAGCCGACTTGGCTGCCCAATTTTCACTCTTCTATGTTCAAACGTTCGTTTCCAGTAACACTTTGAATTTTTAGGTTTCACTCTGTTTTCTCCTACAGAGATAGCTGTGTTTGGAATTCTAAATCAAACACGGTTTGTGCTAGCTCCTTGAAACTTGACCAAATGAAGTAGTTCTAAGTTCTATCTCTATGGTTTGTTTCCTCTTGAAGTACCCCATGCAGAGACTGGCGAAAAACACTTTCGTTTGAAAGGGGTTGCCAAGCTTCCAAAAAACTACTAGTTTGCTGAAATCTCAGCAAGCATTTTTTCACCAAATCTTGATGATACTTGGTGGTAATGATCAGTTCACTAATCCCACTTGGCTGCCCAATTTTTACTCTTCTAGGTTGAAGCATCGTTTCCAGTGACATTCTGAACTTTTAGGTTTCACTCTGTTTTCTCCTACATAGATAGCTGTGTTTGGAATTCTAAATCAAACACGGTTTGTGATAGCTCCTTGAAACTTGACCAAATGAAGTAGTTCTAAGTTCTATCTCTATGGTTTGTTTCCTCTTGAAGTACCCCATGCAGAGACTGGCGAAAAACACTTTCGTTTGAAAGGGGTTGCCAAGCTTCCAAAAAACTACTAGTTTGCTGAAATCTCAGCAAACATTTTTTCACCCAATCTTGATGATACTTGGTGGTAATAATCAGTTGACTAAGCCCACTTGGCTGCCCAATTTTCACTCTTCGAGGTTCAAGCGTTCGTTTCCAGTAACAGTTTGAATTTTTAGGTTTCACTCTGTTTTCTCCTACATAGATAGCTGTGTTTGGAATTCTAAATCAAACACGGTTTGTGCTAGCTCCTTGAAACTTGACCAAATGAAGT